>NC_047055.1:64881926-65167316 GCF_011762595.2 Tursiops truncatus | reverse complement strand
GCCTCCAAATCAGTGCTCCTTTAAGCCCGTCCTGTCTGCGCGAAGAGCAGATGCCCTCCTGCGACCTACACGCAGAGGCGGGGCGAAATCCAAAGCTGAAACCTGGGAGCTGTGTGAACAAAGAAGGGAAGGGAAATCTCTCCCCGCAGCCTCAGGAACAGTGGATTAAATCTCCACAATGAACTTGATGTACCCTGCAACTGTGGAATACCTGAATAGATAACGAATCATCCCAAATTGAGGAGGTGGACTTTGAGAGCAAGATTTATTATTTTTCCCCATTTCCTCTTTTGTGAGTGTGTATGTGTATGCTTGCTGTGAAAGATTTTGTCTGTATATCTTTGCTTTCACCATTTGTCCTAGGGTTCTATCAGTGCGTGTTTTTTTTTTTACTTAAAAATTTTCTTTCTTATAAGTTATTTTTTTATTTTAATAATTTATTTTATTTTACCTTACTTTATTTTATTTTCTTTTATCCTCTTTCTTTCTTTCCTTCTACATTTTCTCCCTTTTATTCTGAGCCATGTGACATGAAAGGCTCTTGGTGCTACAGCCAGGAGTCAGTGCTGTGCCTCTGACGTGGGAGAGCCAAAATTCAGGACACTGGTCCACAAGAAGACTCCCAGCTCCACGTAATATCAATGGCAAAAATCTCCCAGAAATTTCCATCTCAACACCAACACCCAGATTCACTTAACGCCAGCAAGCTACAGTGCTGGACACCCTATGCCACACAACTAGCAAGACAGGAAGACAACCACACCCATTAGAAGAGAGGCTGCCTAAAATCATAATAAAGTCCACAGACACCCCAAAACAAACCACCAGACATGGACCTGCCCACAAGAAATGCAAGATCCAGCCTCATTCACCAGAACACAGGCAGTAGTCCCTCCACCAGGAACCCTACACAACCCACTGAAACAACTTCAGCCACTAGGTAGAGACACCAAAAACAAGGGGAACTACGAATGTACAGCCTGCAAAAAGGAGACCCCAAACACAGTAAGAGAAGCAAAATGAGGAGACATAAGAGCACACAGCAGGTGAAGGAGCAAGATAAAAACCCACCAGACCTAACAAATGAAGAGGAAATGGGCAGTTTACCTGAAAAAATTCAGAATAATGATAGTAAAAATGATCCAAAATCTTGGAAATAGAATAGAGAAAATGCAAGAAACATTTAACAAGGACCTAGAAGAATGAAAGATGAAACAAGCAATGGTGAACAACACAATAAATGAAATTAAAAATACTCTAGAAGGGATCAATAGCAGAATAACTGAGGCAGAAGAACGGAAATGTGACCTTGATGATAAATAGTGGAAATAACTACTGCAGAGCAGAATAAAGAAAAAAGAATGAAAAGAACTGAGGACAGACTCAGAGACTTCTGTGACAACATGAAATGCACCAACATTCGAAGTATAGGGGTTCCAGAAGAAGAAGAGAAAAAGAAAGGGACTGAGAAAATATTCGAAGAGATTGTAGTTGAAAACTCCCCTAATATGGGAAAGGAAATAGTTTATCAAGTCCAGGAAGCACAGAGAGTCCCCTACTGGAAAAATGCAAGGAGAAACATGCCAAGACACATATTAATCAAACTGTCAAAAATTAAATACAAAGAAAACATATTAAAAGCAGCAAGGGAAAAACAAGAAATAACACACAAGGGACCCCATAAGGTGAACAGCTGATCTTTCAGAAGAAACTCTGCAAGCCAGAAGGGACTGGCAGGACATATTTAAAGTGATGAAGGAGAGAAACCTACAACCAAGATTACTCTACCCAGCAAGGATCTCATTCAGATTTGATGGAGAAAGTAAAACCTTTACAGACAAGAAAAAGCTTAGAGAGTTCAGCCCCAGCACACTAGCATTACAACAAATGCTAAAGGAACTTCTCTAGGCAAGAAACACAAGAGAAGGAAAAGACCTACAATAACAAACCCAAAAGAATTAAGAAAATGGGAATAGAAACATACATGTCGATAATTACTTAAAATATTAATGGATTAAATGCTCCCACCAAAAGACACAGACTGGCTGAAGGGATACAAAAACAAGACCCATATATATGCTGTCTAAAAGAGACCCACTTCAGACCTAGAGACACATACAGACTGAAAGTAAGGGATGGAAAAAGATATTCCATGCAGATGGAAACCAAAAGAAAGCTGGAGTAGCAATTCTCATATAAGGCAAAATAGACTTTAAAGACTATTAGAAAAGACAAAGAAGGGCACTACATAATGATCAAGGGATTGATCCAAGAAGAATATATAACAATTGTAATTATTTATGCACACAACATAGCAGCACCTCAATATATAAGGCAAATACCAACAGCCATAAAAGGGGAAATCGACAGTAACACATTCAGAGTAGGGGACTTTAACACCCCACTTTCACCAATGGACAGATCATCCAAAATGAAAATAAATAAGGAAACACAAGCTTTAAGTGATACATTAAACAAGATGGATTTAATTGATGTTTATATGACATTCCATACAAAAAAACAGAATACACATTTTTCTCAAGTGCTCATGAAACATTCTCCAGGATAGATCATATCTTGGGTCACAAATCAAGCATAGGTAAATTTAAGAAAATTGAAATTCTATCAAGTATCCTTTCCTACCACAACACTATGAGACTAGATATCAATTATAGGAAAACATCTGTAAAAAAAACGAAACACGTGGAGGCTAAATAATACATTACTTAATAACGAAGTTATCACTGAAAAAATCAAAGAGGAAATCAAAAAATACCTAGAAAGAAATGACAATGGGGACACGACGACCCAAAACCTATGGGATGCAGCAAAAGCAGTTCTACAAGGGAAGTTTATAGCAATACAATCCTACCTTAAGAAACAGGAAACATCTCGAAGAAAACAACCTAACCTTGCACCTAAAGCAATTAGAGAAAGAAGAACAAAAAAACCCCAAAGTTAGCAGAAGGAAAGAAATCATAAAGATCAGATCAGAAATAAATGAAAAAGATATTAAGGAAATGATAGCAAAGGTCAATAAAACTAAAAGCTGCTTCTTTGAGAAGATAAACAAAATAGATAAACCATTAGCCAGACTCATCAAGAAAAAAAGGGAGAAGACTCAAATCAATAGAATTTGAAATGAAAAAGGAGAAGTAACAACTGACACTGCAGAAATACAAAAGATCATGAGAGATTACTACAAGCAACTCTGTGCCAATAAAATGGACAACCTGGAAGAAATAGACAAATTCTTAGAAATGCACAACCTGCCAAGACTGAATCAGGAAGAAATAGAAAATATGAACAGACCAATCACAAGCACTGAAATTGAAACTGTGATTAAAAACCTTCCAACAAACAAAACCCAGGACCAGATGGCTTCACAGGCGAATTCTATCAAAAATTTAGAGAAGGGCTAGCACCTATCCTTTTCAAAATCTTCCAAAATATAGGCAAGGGCAGAACACTCCCAAACCCATTTTAAGAGTCCACCATCACCCTGATACCAAAACCAGAGAAGGCTGTCACAAAGAAAGAAATCTACAGGCCAATATCACTGGTAAACATAGATGCAAAAATCCTCAACAAAATACTAGCAAAAGAAGCGACAGCACATTAAAAGGATCATACACCATGATCAAGTGGGGTTTATTCCAGGAATGCAAGGATTCTTCAATATACGCAAATCAATCAGTGTGATACACCATATTAGAAAACTGAAGGAGAAAAACCGTATGGTCATCTCAATAGATGCAGAGAAAGCTTCTGACAAAATTCAACACCCATTTATGATAAAAACCCTACAGAAATTAGGCATAGAGGGAACTTTCCTCAGCATAATAAAGGCCATATATGACGAACCCACAGCCAACATGGTTCTCAATGGTGAAATACTGAAAGCATTTCCAGTAAGATCAGGAGCAAGGCAAGGTTGCCTACTCTCACCACTCTTGTTCAACATAGTTTTGGAAATTTTAGCCACAGCAATCAGAGAAGAAAAGGAAATAAAAGGAATCCAAATCAGAAAAGAAGTAAAGCTATCACTGTTTGCAGATGACATGACACTATATATAGAGAATCCTAAAGATGCCTCCAGAAAACTGTGCTAGCTAATCAATGAATTTGGTAAAGTAGCAGGATACAAAAATAATGCACAGAAATCTCTGGCATTCCTATACACTAATGATGGAAAATCTGAAAGTGAAATCGAGAAAACACTCCCATTTACCATGGCAACAAAAGGAATAAATATCTAAGAATAAACCAACCTAAGGAGACAAAAGACCTGTATGCAGAAAATTATAAGACATTGATGAAAGTAATTAAACATGATACAAAGAGATGGAGAGATATACCATGTTCCTTGGAATGGAAGAATCAACATTGTGAAAATGACTCTACTGCCCAAAGCAATGTACAGATTCAATGCAATCCCTATCAAACTACTACTGGCATTTTTCACAGAACTAGACCAAAAAAATTCACAATGTGTATGGAAACACAAAAGACCCCGAATAGCCAAAGCAATCTTGAGAAAGAAAAACGGAGCTGGAGGAATCAGGCTCCCTGACTTCAGACTATACTACAAAGCTACAGTAATCAAGACAGTATGGCACTGGCCCCAAAACAGAAATATAGATCAATGGAACAGTATAGAAAGCCCAGAGATAAACCCAAGCACATATGGTCACCTTATCTTTGATAAAGGAGGCAGGAATGTACAGTGGAGAAAGGACAGCCTCTTCAAAAAGTGGTGCTGGGAAAACTGGATAGGTACATTTAAAAGTATGAGATTAGATCACTCCCTAACACCATACACAAAAATAAGCTCCAAATGGATTAAAGACCTAAATGTAAGGCCAGAAACTATCAAACTCTTAGAGGAAAACATAGGCAGAACACTCTATGACATAAATCACAGCAGGATCCTTTTTGACCCACCTCCTAGTGAAATGGATATAAAAAACAATAAACAAATGGGACCTAATGAAACTTCAAAGCTTTTGCACAGCAAAGGAAACCATAAACAAAACCAAAAGACAACCCTTAGAATGGGAGAAAATATTTGCAAATGAAGCAACTGACAAAAGATTAGTCGCCAAAATTTACAATCAGCTCAATAACAACAAAACAAACAACCCATTCCAAAAATGGGCAGAAGACCTAAATAGACATTTCTCCAAAGAAGATATACAGACTACTATGAAAAACGTGAAAGAATGCTCAAGATCATTAATCATTAGAGAAATGCAAATCAAAACTACAATGAGATATCATCTCATGCCAGTCAGAATGGCCATCATCAAAAAAATCTAGAAACAATAAATGCTGGAGAGGGTGTGGAGAAAAGGGAACACTCTTGCACTGCCGGTGGGAATGTGCATTGGTACAGCAACTATGGAGAACAGTATGGAGGTTCCTTGAAAAACTATAAATAGAACTACCATATGACCCAGCAATCCCACTGCTGGGCATATACCCTGAGAAAACCATAATTCAAAAAGTGTCATGTACCAAAATGTTCATTGCAGGTCTATTTACCATAGCTAGGAGATGGAAACTACTTAAGTGTCCGTCATTTGATGAATGGATAAAGAAGATGTGGCACATATATACAATGGAATATTACTCAGCCATAAAAGGAAACAAAATTGAGCTATTTGTAGTGAGGTGAATGGACCTAGAGTCTGTCATACAGAGTGAAGTAAGTCGGAAAGAGAAAGACAAATACCGTATGCTAACATATATATATGGAATTTAAGAAAAAAATGTCATGAAGAACCTAAGCGTAAGACAGGAATAAAGACACAGACCTAGTAGAGAATGGACTTGAGGATATAGGGAGGGGGAAGGGTGAGCTGTGCCAAAGTGAGACAGTGGCATGGACATATATATACTACCAAACGTAAAATAGATAACTAGTGGGAAGCAGCCGCATAGCACAGGGATATCAGCTCCGTGCTTTGTGACCACCTAGAGGGGTGGGATATGGAGGGTGGGAGGGAAGGAGACACAAGAGGGAAGATATAGAGGAACATATGTATAACTGATTCACTTTGTTATAAAGGAGAATCTAACACCACTGTAAAGCAATTATACTCCAATAAAGATGTAAAAAAAAAAAAAAAGAAGTGCAGCAATGGACACATGCTCATGGAAATAACTGATCTTATGTTCCCCACCATTCTGAACAGTTGGCCTGATAGATTGGTGAAATGGCCTTTCAAAGACTCAGTAAGAGCACCAGCTAAGTGGAAATACCTTGTAGAGTTGAGGCATGTTTCTCCAGAAGGCTATATATGCTCTGAATTATTGTCCAATATATGGTGCTGTTTCTCTGATAGGCAGAATTTCCAGTTCTAGGAATCAAGGGATGGAAATGGGAGCAGCACCATTTACTTTTACCCTTAATGACACATTATCAAAAAAATTTATTTCTGTCCCATGACTTGCTCTGTTGGCTTAGAAGTCTTTGTTCCAGAGAGATGAATACTTCCACCTTGAGGCACAACAATGATTCCATTGAACTAGATGTTAAGATTGCCATCCAACTACCTTGGGCTCCTCATGGCTTCTGAATCAACAGGCAAAAATGGAGTTACAATTTTGGCTGAGGTGATTAGTCTTGACTTACCAAAGGGTAATTGAACTACTATTCCATGATGGAGGTAATAAAGAGTATGTCTTGAATAAAGTAGATCCCTTAGGAAATATCTTATTATTGCCATGCCCTGTGATTAAGCTCAGTGGAAAACTACAACTCAATCCAGAAAAGACTACTAATGGCCCAGTGCCTTCAGGAATGAAGGTTTGGGTCACCCTGCTATGCAAAGAGCCGTGACCAGCTGAGGTGCTTGCTGAAGGAAAATTGAATGCAGAATGGGTGGTGGAAGAAGAGAGATAAAATACCAGCTATGATCAGATAACCAATTATAGAAAAGAAGATGTAATTGTCATGATAATTTCCTTCTTTCATTGTTATAAATACATCTGTGTATATATACATATATTAAGCAAGTATCTTTATTTTCTTTCCCTCTTATTCCAATATTCCATAACATAAGATATATTAACTTTATATCATGGTATTTATGTATTGTTAATTTTACACAATAATATTTAAGTTACATGATATCAGGAGAAGAGTAAACATCACTCAAGGGGAAGGGATTAGTGCATTTAAGTTGTTAACATAATGGTAGTTTCATGTTAGGCAAAATTATGTCCCTGTTATTGTCTTTATTTGGATATTAGATTTGGTTTAAGGAGATCATGTGTGTGCCAAGTTGATAAGGGATGGACTTGTGATAGTTAATTTTATATATCAACTTAACTGAGCAAAGGGATGCCCAGATAGCTGGTAAAACATTATTTCTAGGTGTGTTTGTGAGAGGTTTTCTGGAAGAGATTATCATTTGAATCAATAGACTGAGTAAAGCAGATCACTGTCACCAGTGTGGGTAGGCATCATCCCATCTATTGAGGGCCTGAATAGAATAAAATATGAAGAGTAAATTTGCTCTCTTTTTGTTGGAACTAGGACATCCATGTTATCCTGCCCTTGGACATCAGCTCCTGTTGGAGCTTAAATTGTAGCTCCTGTTTCTTGGGCCTTTGGACTTGGACTGGGACTTAACCATTGGCCTCCTGATTCTCAGGCCTTTGGACTTAGACTGAATTACACCACTGGCTTTCTTCATTCCTCCACTTGGAGATGGCAGATCATGGGACTTCTTGACCTTCATAATCATATGAACCAATTTCTATAATAAATCACCTCTTATATAAATATCTCTATGTGAAGCCTGTGTGTGAGCACCGGGCACTATCCAAACCTCCCTTCCGGGGAGACTGTGCAGACCACAACTGCCAGGGTCCCGGGATCCAGGGACAACTTCCCCGGGAGAATGCATGGTGCACCTCAGGCTGGTGCAATATCCCACTGGCCTCTGCCACCGCAGGCTTGCCCCGCATCCGCACCCCTTCCTCCCCCTGGATTGAGTGAGCCAGAGTCCCTGAAGCAGCTGCTCCTTTAACCCCGTCCTCTCTGAGCGAAGAACAGACGCCCTCCAGCGACCTACACACAGAGGCGGGGACAAATCCAAAGCTGAGCCCCGGGAGCTGTGCGAACAAAGAAGAGAAAGGGAAATCTCTCCAAGCAGCCTCAGAAGAAGAGGATTAAATCTCCACAATCAACTTGATGTACCCTGCATCTGTGGAATACATGAATAGACAATGAATCATCCCCAATTGTGGAGGTGGACTTTGAGAGCAAGATTTATTATTTTTCCCCCTTTCCTCTTTTTGTGAGTGTGTATGTGTAAGCTTCTGTGTGAGATTTTGTATTTATAGCTTTGCTTTCACCATTTCTCTTGGGTTCTATCTGTCCTTTTTTTTTTTCTTTAAAAATTCTTTTTTGTTAATAATTATTTTTTATTTTAATAAGTTTATTTTATCTTACTTTATTTTATCTTCTTTCTTTTCTTCCTTCCTTCCCTCCGCCCTCCCTCCATCCCTCCCCACCCCCTCGCTCCCTCCCACTCTCCTTTCTTTCTTTCTTTCTTTCTTTCATTCTTTCTTTCTACTTTTTCTCCCTTTTATTCTGAGCCTTGTGGATGAAAGGCTCTTGGTGCTGCAGCCAGGAGTTAGTGCTGTGCCTCTGAGGTGGGAGAGCCAACTTCAGGACACTGGTCCACAAGAGAGCTCCCAGATCCACATAATATAAAACAGTGAAAATCTAGCAGAGATCTCCATCTCAACACCAGCACCCAGCTTCACTCAACAAGATACAGTACTGGATACCCTATGCCAAACAATTAGCAAGACAGGAACACAAACCCACACATTAGCAGACAGGCTGCCTAAAATCATAATAAGTCCACAGACATAACAAAACACACCACCAGACATGGACCTGCCCACCAGAAAGACAAGATCCAGCCTCCTCCACCAGAACACAGGCACTAGTGCCCTCCACCAGGAAGCATACACAACCCACTGAACCAACTTTAGCCACTGGCGACAGACACCAAAAACAACGGGAACTACAAACCGGCAGCCTGCAAAAAGGAGACCCCAAACACAGTAAGATAAGCAAAATGAGAAGACAGAAAAACACACAGCAGATGAAGGAGCAAGATAAAAACCCACCAGACCTAACAAATGAAGAGGAAATGGGCAGTCTACCTGAAAAAGAATTCAGAATAATGATAGTAAAAATGATCCAAAATCTTGGAAATAGAATAGAGAAAATGCAAGAAACATTTAACAAGGACCTAGAAGAATGAAAGATGAAACAAGCAACGATGAACAACACAATAAATGAAATGAAGAATACTATAGATGGGATCAATAGCAGAATAACTGAAGCAGAAGAACGAATAAGTGGCCTGGAAGATAAAATAGAGGAAATAACTACTGCAGAGCAGAATATAGAAAAAAGAATGAAAAGAACTGAGGACAGTCTCAGAGACCTCTGGGACAACATTAAACGCACCAACATTCGAATTATAGGGGTTCCAGAAGAAGAAGAGAAAAATAAAGGGACTGAGAAAATATTTGAAGAGATCATAGTTGAAAACTTCCCTAATATGGGAAAGGAAATAGTTTATCAGGTCCAGGAAGCACAGAGAGTGCCATACAGGAAAAATGCAAGGAGAAACACGCCAAGACACATAATAATCCAACTGTTAAAAATTAAATACAAAGAAAACATATTAAAAGCAGCAAGGGAAAAACAAGAAATAACACACAAGGGAATCCCCATAAGGTGAACAGCTGATCTTTCAGAAGAAACTCTGCAAGCCAGAAGAGACTGGCAGGACATATTTAAAGTGATGAAGGAGAGAAACTTACAACCAAGATCACTCTACCCAGCAAGGATCTCATTCATATTTGATGGGGAAATTAAAAACTTAACAGACAAGCAAAAGCTGAGAGAGTTCAGCACCAGCAAACCAGCTTTACAACAAATGCTAAAGGAACTTCTCTAGGTAAGAAACACAGAGAAGTAAAAGACCTACAATAACAAACCCAAAACAATTAAGAAAATGGGAATAGGAACAAACATATTGATAATTACCTTAAATGTAAATGGATTAAATGCTCCCACCAAAATATACAGACTGGCTGAAGGGATACAAAAACAAGACCCATATATATGCTCTAAACAAGAGATCTACTTCAGACCTAGCGACACATATAGACTGAAAGTAAAGGGATGGAAAAAGATATTCCATGCAAATGGAAACCAAGAGAAAGCTGGAGTAGCAATTCTCATATAAGGCAAAATAGACTTTAAAGACTATTAGAAAAGACAAAGAAGGGCACTACATAATGATCAAGGGATCAATCCAAGAAGAAGATATAACAATTGTAAAGATTTGTACACCTCAATAGGAGCACCTCAATACATAAGGCAAATACTAACAACCATAAAAGGGGAAATCAACAGTAAAATATTCATAGTAGGGGACTTTAACACCCCACTTTCACCCATGGACAGATCATCCAAAATGAAAATAAATAAAGAAACACAAGTTTTAAATGATACATTAAACAAGATGGACTTAATTGATATTTATAGGACATTCCATCCAAAAACAACAGAACACACATTTTTCTCAAGTGTTCATGGAACATTCTCCAGGATAGATCATATCTTGGGTCACAAATCAAGCCTTGGTAAATTTAAGAAAATTGAAATTGGATCAAATATCTTTTCCAACCACAGCGCTATGAGACTAGGTATCAATTACAGGAAAAGATCTGTAAAAAATACAAACACACGGAGGCTAAACAATACACTACTTAATAGCGAAGTGATCACTGAAGAAATCAAAGAGGAAATCAAAAAATACTTAGAAACAAATGACAATAGAGACACGATGACCCAAAACCTATGAGATGCAGCAAAAGCAGTTCTAAGAGAGAAGTTTAGCAATACAATCCTACCTTAAGAAACAGGAAACATCTCGAAGAAACCTCCTAACCTTGCACCTAAAGCAATTAGAGAAAGAAGAACAAAAACCCCCAAAGTTAGCAGAAGGAAAGAAATCATAAAAATCAGATCCGAAATAAATGAAAAAGAAATGAAGGAAATGATAGCAAAGATCAATAAAACTAAAAGCTATCTCTGAGAAGATAAACAAAATTGATAAACCATTAGCCAGACTCATCAAGAAAAATGGGGAGAATACTGAAATCAATAGAATTAGAAATGAAAAATGAGAAGTAACGACTGACACTGCAGAAATACAAAAGATCATGAGCGATGACTACAAGCAACTCTATGCCTATAACATGACCAACCTGGAAGAAATGGACACATTGTTAGAAATGCACAACCTGCCAAGACTGAATCGGAAGAAATAGAAAATATGAACAAGCACTGAAATTGAATCACAAGCACTGAAATTGAAACTGTGATTAAAAATCTTCCAACAAACAAAAGCCCAGGAGCAGATGGCTTCACAGGCGAATTCTATCAAACATTTAGAGAAGAACTAACACCTATCCTTCTCAAACTCTTCCAAATATAGCAGAGGGAGGAACACTCCCAAATTCATTCTACAAGGCCACCATCACCCTGATACCAAACAAGACAAGGATGTGACAAGGAAAGAAAACTACAGGCCAATATCACTGATGAACACAGATGCAAAAATCCTCAACAAAATACTAGCAAACAGAATCGAACAGCACATTAAAAGGATCATACACCATGATCCACTAGGGTTTATTCCAGGGATGCAAGGAATCTTCAGTATATGCAAATCAATCAATGTGATATACCATATTAACAAATTGAAGGAGGAAAACCATATGATCATCTCAATAGATGCAGAGAAAGCTTTCGACAAAATGCAACACCCATTTATGATAAAAAGTCTCCAGAAAGTAGGCATAGAGGGAACTTTCCTCAACATAATAAAGGACATATATGACAAACCCACAGCCAACATGGTCCTCAATGGTGAAAAACTGAAAGCATTTCCACTAAGATCAGGAACAAGACAAGGTTGTCCAGTTTCACCACTCTTATTCAACATAGTTTTGGAAGTTTTAACCACAGCAATCAGAGAAGATAAGGAAATAAAAGCAATCCAAATCGGAAAAGAAGAAGTAAAGCTGTCACTGTTTGCAGATGACATGATATTATACACAGAGAATCCTAAAGATGCTACCAGAAAACTAGTAGAGTTAATCAATGAATTTGGTAAAGTAGCAGGATACAAAAATAATGCACAGAAATCTCTGGCATTCCTATACAATAATGATGAAAAACCTGAAAGTGAAATCAACAAAAAACTCCCATTTACCACTGCAACAAAAAGAATAAAATATCTAGGAATAAACCTACCTAAGGAGACAAAAGACCTGTATGCAGAAAAGTGTAAGACACTGATGAAAGAAATTAAAGATGATACAAATAGGTGGAGGAATATACCATGTTCTTGTATTGGAAGAATCAACATTGTTGAAATGACTCTACTACCCAAAGCAATCTACAGATTCAATGCAATCCCTATCAAACTACCACTGGCATTTTTCATAGAACTAGAACAAAAAATTTCACAATTTGTATGGAAACGCAAAAGACACCGAATAGCCAAAGCAATCTTGAGAAAGAAAAACGGAGCTGGAGGAATCAGGCTTCCTGACTTCAGACTATACTACAAAGCTACAGTAATCAAGACAGTATGGTACTGGCCCCAAAACAGAAATATAGATCAATGGAACAGGATAGAAAGCCCAGAGATAAACCCACGCACATATGGTCATCTTATCTTTGATAAAGGAGGCAGGAATGTACAGTGGAGAAAGGACAACCTCTTCAATAAGTGATGCTGGGAAAACTGGACAGCTACATGTAAAAGTATGAGATTAGATCACTCCATAACACCATACACAAAAGTAAGCTCAAAATGGATTAGAGACCTAGATGTAAGGCCAGAAACTATCAAACTCTTAGAGGAAAACATAGGCAGAACACTCTATGACATAAATCACAGCAGGATCCTTTTTGACCCACCTCCTAGAGAAATGAAAATAAAAAACAATAAACAAATGTGACCTAATGAAACTTCAAAGCTTTTGCACAGCAAAGGAAACCATAAACAAGATGAAAAGACAACCCTCAGAATGGGAGAAAATATTTGCAAATGAAGCAATTGACAAAGGATTAATCTTCAAAGTTTACCAGCAACTCATGCAGCTCAATAACAAAAAAACAAACAACCCAATCCAAACATGGGCAGAAGACCTAAATAGACATTTCTCCAAAGAAGATATACAGACTGCCACAAACACGTGAAAGAATGCTCAACATCATTAATCATTAGAGAAATGCAAATCAAAGCTACAATGAGATATCATCTCACACCAGTCTGAATGGCCATCATCAATAAATCTAGAAACAATAAATGCTGGAGAGGGTATGCAGAAAAGGGAACACTCTTGCATGGCTGGTGGGTATGTGAATTGGTACAGCCACTATGGAGAACAGTATGTAAGTTCCTTAAAAAACTACAAATTGATCTACCATATGACCCAGCAATCCCAGTACTGGGCATATACCCTGAGAAAACCATAATTCAAAAAGAGTCATGTACCAAAATGTTCATTGCAGCTCTATTTACAATAGCCCGGAGATGGAAACAACCTAAGTGTCCATCATTGGATGAATGGATAAAGAAGATGTGGCACATATATATAATGGAATATTACCCAGCTATAAGAAGAAACGAAATTGAGCTATTTGTGGTGAGATGGATGGACCTAGAGTCTGTCATACAGAGTGAAGTATGTCAGAAAGAGAAAAGAAATACTGTATGCTAACACATATATATGGAATTTAAGAAAAAAAATGTATTGAAGAACCTAGGGGTAAGATAGGAATAAAGACAAAGACCTACTAGAGAATGGACTTAAGGATATGGGTAGGGGGACGGGTAAGCTGTGATAATGTGGGACAGTGGTATGGACATATATACACTACCAAACGTTAAACAGATAGCCAGTGGGAAGCAGCTGCATAGCACAAGGAGACCAGCTCAGTGCTTTGTGACCACCTAGAGGGGTGGGATATGGAGGGTGCGAGGGAGGAAATTGCTAGAGGGAAGAGATATGGGAGCATATGTGTATGTACAACTGGTTCACTTTGTTATAAAGCAGAAACTAACACACCATTAAAGCAATTATACCCCAGTAAAGATGTTAAAAAAAAGTCACAAATGTGTGGGGGTCTTACAATGACTGTCTCCCCCAGGAGTTTTTAACTCTCAAATTTGTCCACAGTGAGCCGCAAGCAATTCATTAAGTATATTTCTGGTTTCTCTACCCCAGCACTGCTTCCCATGGAGGTTTATGATTATGATTTTCTGTATTGGTGAATTGTGATTCTCTGTATCTGCCTGTCTTTCTTTCCAATTTTAGTGTCAGCAGTTCTCCCACTCCTCACTTCTCTGATGAATCTAAGAAGAGTTTTTAATTTTTCAGTTTTCAGCTTTTTACCTGTTGTTAGGACAGAATAATGACTTCCAAGCTCCTTACCTTCTGGACTAGAAAGGGGAAGTCCTGGATCTCATACGTGGAATCTAAAGAATAAAACAGAGGGATCTGCGAAGATAATGGAGAAGAAAGAACCTGAGCTCACCTCCTCCCATGAGCACACCAAAGTCACAACTATCCTCAGGATTACCATTGATGAGAAAGACTGGATGCTACTAGAAAATATCTATAACTAAAGACATAAAGAAGGGGCCTTCCCTGGTGGCGCTGTGGTTGAGAATCTGCCTGCTAATGCAGGGGACACGGGTTTGAGCCCTGGTCTGGGAGGATCCCACATGCCACGGAGCAACTAGGCCCGTGAGCCACAACTACTGAGCCTGCGCGTCTGGAGCCTGTGCTCTGCAACAAGAGAGGCCGCGATAGTGAGAGGCCCGCACACCGCGATGAAGAGTGGCCCCCACTTGCCACAACTAGAGAAAGCCCATGCACAGAAACGAAGACCCAACAGAGCAAAAAATAAAAAATAAATAAATTAAAAAAAAAGGAAGAGAGAGAGGTTGAGGTATCTATCAAAAAAAAAAAAAAAAAAAAGAAAAGAAAAGACATAAAGAAGGGACTACAATGACAGGTAGGAGTAGTGGATTCATGATATAATCAAGTCCCATACCCCTGGGAGGGTGACCCACAAACTGGAGAATAATGATATTGCAGAGATTCTTCAACAGGTGTGAGAGTTCTGAGCCCTACTTAGAGCTCCCCAGCCTTCGGGTCCTGCACCAGGAAGATGAGCCCCTAGAGCATTTGGCTTTGAACTCCAGTGGGGTTTAATTTTAGGAATCCCAAAGGACTGGGGGAAATAGACTTTACTCTTAAAGGGCGCACACAAAATCTCATGTTCACCAGGACCAAGGGCAAAAGCAGTGATTTTATAGGAGCCTGGACCAGACCTACCTGCTGTTCTTGGAGAGTCTTCCAGAGAGGTAGGGGGCAGATGTGTCTCACTCTGGGAACATAGATACTGGCAGCAGCCATATTTGGGAGCTTTCCATCACATGTACAATAGTGCCAGCAGGTGCCATCATGGGATCCTCACTCTAGCTCATTATCACAAAGACCTGGCCCCACCCAACAGCCTATAAGCACCAGTGCTGGGATGCCTCAGGCCAAACAACTAACTGGGCAAGGACAAAAGCCCCACCCATCAGCAGATAGGCTGCTTAAAGAATTCCTGAGGCCGCAGGTGACCCTAGACACATCTCTTCCCACCAGAGGGCCAAGACCAAGCTTCACCCACCAATGGGCAGGCACAGGAATCCTGCACTACCCTCTAGACTAGCCTCACCCACTAGGGAGCAGACACCAGATGCAAGAAAACCACAAATCTGTAGCCTGTGGACCCAGATCACCCACAGCTGTCCAGACTCTACCCTGGGACCAGCTAGGCCCTGGCTCTGCAAACTAGCAGGCCAACACAAGTTTGAGGACACCCTGGGCCCCATGTCCAACTGTGTCAGGAACTGGCCTCACCCCACCAGTGATCTGACACCAGCTCTGAGATCCCTGAGCCCTGCAGGCACACTCTAGGAAATGGCTCTTCCTGCTGATTGTTACACTTGACAGGATGCTTTGTTATAGCACATGCTATGTATTTCAAATGGACAAAAAAATGGTATTATCTACATTATTTTAAGATAAATTGCCTTTGAATGAGAGCTTCCTTTCCAGTACTTTGAGGTCTACAAAGCGTATCTATAAAAAATCACCATTGTGGAAAATAGAGACTGAGTGGGGGACTACCCTGGCGGTCCAGTGGTTAAGACTTTGCCTTCCAATGCAGGGGGTGAGGGTTCAATCCCTGGTCAGGGAGCTAAGAGCCCACATACCTCACAGCCAAAAAACCAGAACATAAAACAGAAGCAGTATTGTTACAAATTCAATAAAGACTTTAAAAATAGTCCATATAAAAAAAAATCTTAAAAAAAGACTGAGGCGGGGCTTCCCTGGTGGCACAGTGGTTGGGAGTTCGTCCGCCTGCCGATGCGGGGGACGCGGGTTCGTGCCCCGGTCCAGGAGGATCCAGCATGCCACGGAGCGGCTGGGCCTGTGGGCCATGGCCGCTGGGCCTGCACGTCCGGAGACTGTGCTCCGCTGCGGGGGAGGCCACAGCAGTGAGGGGCCCGCGTACCGCAAAAAAAAAAAAAGAAAAAAAAAAAGACTGAGGGAGAGAGGCTGTGGTTTTCTTTTTGATTAGTTGCTATAACACTGTCCTTCAGGTGGCTGAGGAATTATCATATTTTCTTTAGACATCATTAAACTCTTAGACATCAATAAAGCTCTTGCAAGACAACTTTTATGCTATAGGAATTCTGCCATTTTGCTAGCACCAACATGGCTCTTCAGCTCACAACTCCATTACAACTATTAACTACATTCATACTATTTTTGTTATAAATCTTCCAAAGTGGTGTGATTCTGAGTATTTAGGTCCACATTCTGTTTTAAGGCTCTATATCCATTTTTCATAAAGAGTTACTATCCCTTTCTATCTTGTGTCATGTTTTCATCATTTTCTAGACTCCAGCTAACTGTGCAATCTCCTCCTCCTTTCTGGCTTTCTTCATGTTCTAACAGTCAGAAATTTCAGGAGACTTTTACTCCTCTGGAGTGAAATTGCCTGGGTTCAAGCCCTCTTTACCACTCACATTGCTGTGTGACTTCAGGTGAGAGACTTGAATCTTTCCTGGCCTCAGTTTTTCCATCTGAAAAAGAGGAGGAAAATATCAACTTCATAGGGTTTCTGTGAAGATTAAATTCTTTGCTAAACTTTAGCACAGGGAGGAAGAGAGGACACTAGAAGAGGCAGTGTTTACCAGGCCATTATATCCAGCTTTTAATCCTCACAACTTCTCAGTGCAGCAACTCCTAGTAATGTCCTCTTTATAGAGATAAAAACCCTTGAAACTCTAAGCTAATGGGTGGAGGAGTGCATACTAAAACACAAGCCTCTTATCTGTGATGCTCACAAATGTCTGCTACTCGCAGAGATTCCTCAGTTCTTGGAGGGATTTCTTACAAGCAAAATTGACAAAGTGAATTCCTGTACATTGAGTCCTTTGGCCTGGACTCCCAAGTTTTTTTCTTGCTACTTCATAAGGATACTCATAAGTATAACAAGCTTTTGGTTTCCTTCAGATGCATAGCAGTGAAGAACACAATGACTAATAGTATAATTTGGGACCATTGCCATGATTCATGCTAAAGTATACGTAGTTTTTTTTTTTTTTTTTTTTTTTTTTTGCGTTACGCAGGCCTCTCACTGTTGTGGTCTCTCCCGCTGCGGAGCACAGCCTCCGGACGCGCAGGCTCAGTGGCCATGGCTCACGAGCCCAGCCGCTCCGCGGCATATGGGATCTTCCCGGGCCAAGGCACGAACCCGTGTCCCCTGCATCGGCAGGCAGACTCTCAACCACTGCGCCACCAGGGAAGCCCAAGTATACGTAGTTTTACCCACCATTTGCATCAGTACAAATCCAACACATTTAAAATGGCAAATGACATCTTAGTATTATTATGAAAATAACGTGGACCCTATGGACTCCCTGAATATGCCTTAAGTACCCCCAGGGGTTCACAGAACACACTTTGAGAACCACTGACTAAGCAGCCACCTAAAGACATGCATGAATTTCAACTATATTCCACAAGATGGTGCTATAGTAATGCACATCAGTAATTGAATGTTGGGTCAAGACTGATTTTAAAAATTTGGTTGGTTTCAGAAACCAATGTAGCTAAAATGTATATATTAAGAAAGTTGCCTTAAGTGGGCTCTTGGAGTACCAGGTCTATCTTATTATCTGAGCCCTCACCTCCAGCACATAACCTTGTTCCCTGAATACTGCTTTGCACATAGTTACATTCCATATAAACCCTTTCCTCAGGGGCACATTAACACCTCCTGTTAATTTGGATGGTCATATGTTGCAATCATGGACTCTCGAAACCTTATCAAATTTAATGCTTTTTCGTTAAGAATATTTTACCTCCTTCCAAATAACCTTCCACCTTTGTTCTTACAAACCATACACCCTGGAATTACATGTAACTTTCCTGGAGGTGAGATCTTTAAGTTCTGTGGTTCTAAAGCTGTATTTTCAGTGGGGGAGGAGCACAAATCCTTTTGTGACTTTGACAAAAGCTGTGGACCTTCCTCCCTGAAAAAAATGTACATATATGTACATGAAACTTTGCATACAATTTCAAAGAGCTTAGATATGCCCTGAAGCCACGACTCATGTTAAGAACTGCTTTAGTGGTAGAAACTCTTGCCAAGCCCCATCTAACTCTTTCAGTTTAGGTAAAAAAGAAGTTTGTATTACACAAAAGTAGATCTGGAGTCTATATGTCCTCTTATTGTTTTGCTATTATTAAGAACTTTGTATGCTATAGTGTTTTCATCCTTTAAAAATCCCATGCTTCTAGTTGATAAAGAGAAAAATTTAATATGCCCACCAGGATTTTGATATGGCTTTTTGACAAGGGGTCATTACTCTCCATGTTAAGGATTATGTCCTATCTTTTTCATATACACCACTAGCCAAGAACATTTTGCCAAACTTTATTTTTGTATTCTATATTACAAAGCAATAGGATCCATTTTATTTTTTAAATGTAAAATTATAATATTTAATATGACATTTGTTATCAAATTATCGGCAACCTACACTACCCTCAGGGCCTTTGACACTTTCTGAGAGGCTTACTGTCTGAAATTTCTCCTTTAAACATTTATTCATTCAATTCTTGAAGACTTTTCTTTGGAATTCCCTATTAAATGGTGAATTACCCAAGGAAAAGTACATGTTAAGCTGGTGGTTTAAGGTACATTCTGTGGATTCTTGGGTCTCATAAAAATGATCTAGAAAGCCTAAAAAGGTTTTGCTTTTTTAAAAAAATTCTTTATTGGAGTATAATTGTTTTACAATGGTGTGTTAGTTTCTGCATTATAACAAAGTGAATCAGCTATACATATACATATATCCCCATATCGACTCCCTCTTGCATCTCCCGCCAACCCTCCCTATCCCATCCCTCTAGGTGGTCACAGGGCACCGAGCTGATCTCCCTGTGCTATGTGGCTGCTTCCTACTAGCTATTTTATTGTTTTTTTTTGCGGTACGCGGGTCTCTCACCGTTGTGGCCTCTCCCAATGCGGAGCACAGGCTCCGAACGCGCAGGCCCAGCAGCCATGGCCCATGGGCCCAGCCGCTCCGTGGAACGCGGGATCCTCCCGGACCGGGGCATGAACCCGTGTCCCCTGCATCGGCAGGCGGACCCTCAACCACTGCGCCACCAAGGAAGCCCCCCACTAACTATTTTACATTTGTAGTATGTATTAGTCCATGACACTCTCTCACTTCGTCCCAGCTTCCCTTTCCCCCTCCCTGTGTCCTCAAGTCCATTCTCTACACCTGCCTCTTTATTCCAGTCTTGCCCCTAGGTTCTTCATAACCATTTTTTTTTAGATTCCATATATATGTGTTAGCATACGGTATTTGTTTTTCTCTTTCTGACTTATCTCACTCTGTATGACAGACTCTAGGTCCATCCACCTCACTACAAATAACTCAATTTTGTTTCTTTTTATGGATGAGTAATATTCCATTGTATATATGTGTCACATCTTCTTTATCCATTCATCTGTTGATGGACACTTAGGTTGCTTCCATGTCCTAGCTATTGTAAATAGAGCTGTAATGACCATTTTGGTGCATGACACTTTTTGAATTATGGTTTTCTCAGGGTATATGCCCAGTAGTGGGATTGCTGGGTGGTATGGTAGTTCTATTTCTAATTTTTTAAGGAACCTCCATACTGTTCGCCATAGTGGCTGTACCAATTTACATTCCCACTAACAGTGCAAGAGGGTTCCCTTTTCTCCACACCCTCTCCAGCATTTATTGTTTGTAGATTTTTTGATGATGGCCATTCTTATTGGTGTGAGGTGACACCTCATTGCAGTTTTAACTTGCATTTGTCTAAGGATTAGTGATGTGGAGCATCCGTTCATGTGTTTGTGAGCAATCTGTATATCTTCTTTGGAAAAATGTCTATATAGGTCTTCTGCCCATTTCTGGATTGGGTTGTTTGTTTTTTTGATATTGAGCTGCATGAGCTGCTTATAAATTTTGGAGATTACTCATTTGTCTCTTGCTTCATTTGCAAATATTTTCTCCCATTCTGAGGGCTGTCTTTTTGTCTTGTTTATGGTTTCCTTTGCTGTGCAAAAGATTTTAATTTTCATTAGGTCCTGTTTCTTTATTTTTGTTTTTATTTCCATTTTCTAGGATGTGGATCAAAAAGGATCTTGCTGTGATTTATGTCATAGAGAGTTCTGCCTATGTTTTCCTCTAAGAGTTTTATACTGTCTGGCCTTACATTTAGGTCTTTAATCCATTTTGAGTTTTTTTTTGTGTATGGTGTTGGGGAGTGTTCTACTTTCATTCTTTTACATGTAGCTATCCAGTTTTCCCAGCACCACTTATTGAAGAGGCTGTCTTTTCTCCATTGTATATTCTTGCCTCCTTTATCAAAGATAAGATGACCATATATGTGTGGGTTTATCTCTTGGTTTTCTGTTCTGTTCCATTGATCTATAGTTCTGTTTTTGTGCCAGTACCATACTGTCTTGATTACTGTAGCTTTGGAGTATAGTCTGAAGTCAGGGAGCCTGATTCCTCCAGCTCCGTTTTTCTTTCTCAAGATTATTTTGGTTATTAGGAGTCTTTTGTTTTTCCATGAAAATTGTGATATTTTTTGCCCTAGCTCTGTGAAAAATTCCATTGGTAGTTTGATAGGGATTGCATTGAATCTCTAGATTTCTTTGAGAAGTATAGTCATTTTCTCAATGTTGATTCTTCCAATCCAAGAACATGGTATAGCTCTCCATCACTTTGTATCATCCTAAAATTCCTTCATCACTGTCTTATTGTTTTCTGCATACAGGTCTTTGGTCTCCTTAGGTAGATTTATTCCCAGGTATTTTATTCTTTTTGTTGAAATGGTAAATGGGAGTGTTTCATTAATTTCTCTTTCAGATATTTCATCTTTAGTGTATAAGAATGCAAGACATTTCTGTGCATTCATTTTGTATCCTGCTACTTTACCAAATTCACTGAATAGCTCTAGTAGTTTTCTGGTAGAATCTTTAGGATGTATAGCATCATGGCATCTGCAAACAGTGACAGTTTTACTTCTTGTTTTCATATTTGGATTGTTTTTATTTCTTTTTCTTCTCTGATTTCTGTGGCTGAACCTTCCACAATTATGTTGATTAATAGTGGTGAGAGTTGGCAACCTTGTCTTGTTTCTGGTCTTAGTGGATATGGTTTCAGTTTTTCACCATTCAGAACAATGTTGGCTGTGGGTTTGTCATATATGGCCTTTATTATGTTGACGAAAATTCCCTCTATGCCTACTTTTCTGGAGGGCTTTTTGAATAAATGGGTGTTGAATATTGTCAAAATCTTTTTCTGCATCTATTGAGAAGATCATATGCTTTTCTCCTTCAATTTTTTAATATGGTTTTATCACATTGATTTGTGTGTAGTGAAGATTCCTTGCATTCATGGGATAAACCCCATGTGATCATGGTGTGTGATCATTTTAATGTGCTGTTGGATTTGGTTTGCTAGTATTTTGTTGAGGATTTTAACATCTATGTTCATCAGTGATATTGGCCTGTAGTTTTCTTTCTTTGTGACATCTTTGTCTGGTTTTGGTATCAGGGTGATGGTGGCCTCTTAGAATGAGTTTGGGAGTGTTCCTCCCTCTGATACATGTTGGAAGAGTTTGAGAAAGATAGGTGTTAGCTCTTCTCTAAATGTTTGATAGAATTCGCCTGTGAAGCCATCTGGTCTTGGGCTTTTGTTTCTTGGAAGATTTTAATCACAGTTTCAATTTCAGTGCTTGTGATTCGTCTGTTCATATTTTCCATTTCTCCCTGGTTTAGTCTCTGAAGGTTTTGCTTTTCTAATAATTTGCCCATTTCTTCCATGTTGTCCATTTTATTGGCCTGTATGTGCTTGTAGTAATGTCTCATGATCCTTAGTATTTCTGCAGTGTCAGTTGTTACTTCCTTTTCATTTCTAATTCTATTTATTTGAGTCTTCTCCCTTTTGTTTTTTTTTTTTTTTGATGAGTCTGGCTAATGGTTTATCAATTTTGTTTATCTTCTCAAAGAGCCAGCTTTTAGTTTTATTGATCTTTGCTATCCTTTCCTTCATTTCTTTTTCATTTAGTTATGATCTGATCTTTATGATTTCTTTCCTTCTGCTAACTTTGGGGTTTTTTTGTTCTTTCTCTAACTGTTTTTGATGTAAGGGTAGGTTGTTTATTTGAGATGTTTCTTGTTTCTTGAGGTAGGATTGTATTGCTGTAAACTTCCCCTTAGAACTGCTTTTGCTGCATCCCATATGTTTTGGCTGATTGCGTTTTCATTGTCATTTGGTCCTAGGTATTTTTTGATTTCCTCTTTGATATTCAGTGATTTCTTGGTTATTTAGTAGCATATTGTTTAGGTTCCATGTGTTTGTATTTTTTACAGATTTTTCTTGCAATTGATATCTAGTCTCACAGTGCTGTGGTTGGAAAAGGTACTTGATATGATTTCAATTTTCTTATATTGATGAGGCTTTATTTGTGGACCAAGATATTATCTCTCCTGGAGAATGTTCCATGAGCACTTGAGAAAAATATGTATTCTGTTGTTTTTGGATGGAATGTCCTATAAATATCAATTAAGTCCATCTTATTTAATGTATCATTTAAAGCTTGTGTTTCCTTATTTATTTTCATTTTGGATGATCTTTCCATTTGTGAAAATGGGATGTTGAAGTCCCCTACTATGATTGTGTTACTGTTGATTTCCCTTTTATCACTGTTAGAATTTTTCTTATGTATTGAGGTGCTTCTGTGTTGTGTGCATAAATCTTTACAATTGTTATATCTTCTTCTTGGTTTGATCCCTTGATCATTATTTAGTGTCCTTCTTTGTCTCTTGTGATAGTCTTTATTTTAAAGTTTAGTTTATCTGATATGAGTATTGCTACTCCAGCCCTCTTTTGATTTCTTTGGCATTGAATATCTTTTTCCATCCCTTCACTCTCTGTCTGTGTGTGTCCCTAGGTTTGAAGTGAGTCTCATCTAGACAGCATATATATGCATCTTGTTTTTGTGTCCATTCAGCCAGTCTATGTCATTTGGTGGGAGCATTTAATCGATTTACATTTAAGGTAATTATCAATATACATGTTCCTATTCCCATTTTCTTAATTGTTTTGAGCTCATTATTATAGGTATTTTCCTTCTCTTGTGTTTCTTGCCTATAGAAGTTCCTTTAGCATTTGTTGTAAAGCTGGTTTTGTGGTGCTGAATTCTCTTAGCTTTTGGTTGTCTGTAAAGGTTTTAATTTCTCCATTGAACGTGAATGACATCTTTGCTGGGTAGAGTAATCTTGGTTGTAGGTTTTTCCCTTTCATCACTTTAAATATGTCCTGCCACTCCCTTCTGGCTTGCAGAGGTTTTGCTGGAAGGTCAGCTGTTACCGTTATGGGGATTCCCTGTGTGTTATTTGTTGTTTTTCCCTTGCTGCTTTTAATATTTTTTCTTTGTATTTAATTTTTGATAGTTTGATTAATATGTGTCTTGGCGTGTTTCTCCTTGGAATTTTCCTGTATAGACTCTCTGCACTTCCTGTGCTTGATTGACTATTTCCTTTTCTATATTAGGGAAGTTTTCAACTATAATCTCTTCAAACATTTTCTCAGTCCTTTTCTTTTTCTCTTCCTCTTCTGGGTCCCCTATAATTCGAATGTTGGTGCGTTTAATGTTGTCCCAGAGGTCTCTGAGACTGTCCTCAATTCTTTTCATTCTTTTCTCTTTATTCTGCACTGTGGTAGTTGTTTCCACTATTTTATCTTCCAGATCACTTATTCGTTCTTCTGCCTCAGTTATTCTGCTATTGATTCTTTCTAGAGAATTTTTAATTCATTTACTGTGTTTTTCATCATAGATTGTTTCCTCTTTAGTTCTTCTAGGTCCTTGTTAAATGTTCCTTGTGTTTTCTCCATTCTATTTCCAAGATTTTGTATCAACTTAACTATCATTACTCTGAATTATTTTTCAGGTAGACTGCCTGTTTCCTTCTCATTTGTTTGGTCTGGTGGGTTTTTACCTCGCTCCTTCATCTGGTGAGTAATTCTTTGTCTTCTCATTTTGCTTAACTTACTGTGTTTGGGGTTTCCTTTTCACAGGCTGCATATTTGTTATTCCTGTTGTTTTTAGTGTCTGCCGCCAGTAGGTAATGTTGGTTCAGTGGGTTTTGTAGGCTTCCTGGTTGAAGGGACTGGTGCCTGTGCTCTGGTGGATGAAGCTGGATCTTGTCTTTCTGTTGGGCAGGAATGCATCCAGTGGTGCGTTTTGGGGTGTCTGTGGCCTTATTATGATTTTAGGCAGCCTCTCTGCTAATGGGTGGTGTTTTGTTCCTGTCTTACTAGTTGTTTGGAATGGGCTGTACAGCACTGGAGCTTGCTGGTCATTGAGTGGAGCTGGGTCTTAGCATTGAAATGGAGATTTCTGGGAGAGCTCTTGCCGATTGATATTACATGGGACCAGGAAGTCTCTTGTGGTCCAGTGTCTTGAACTCAGCCCTCCCACCTCAGAGGCTCAGTCCTCTCACCCGTCTGGGGAACCAAGACCCTGTCAACCACATGGCTGCAGCATCAGTTGGCATTATTGTTGCTTTCTTTCTCTCTCAACAACTGAGCATGATAACATAGAGCCTCTTTCTTCTGAATCAGCAGAAGCTGAAGGATAGCTGGTGGGAGCAGGAGGAGCCACAGACACAGTTGATGTTTGATTCCAGTGAAGTCAAAACAGTGCAAACCCCCCTTCTCTTTTTTTTTGCGGTACGTGGGCCTCTCACTGCCGTGGCCTCTCCCGTTGCGGAGCACAGGCTCCGGATGCACAGGCTCAGCGGCCATGGCTCACGGGCCCAGCCACTCCGTGGCATGTGGGATCCTCCCAGACCGGGGCACGAACCCGTGTCCCCTGCATCGGCAGGCAGACTCCCAACCACTGCGCCACCAGGGAAGCCCGCAAACCCCCCTTCTCTTGCACCCTGCACCAACTTTCTCAGCACACAATCTGCCACGTCACCACCTAAAAAGGTTTTGTTTGCAGTTTTAAAAATTTGTAAGTTTTGAATGAACAAAAACCTCAAATACAGGTGTTATGTATCAAATTTAACATATTGGAGTACAGTAATGCCTTAACTTTTGATTAACTTTGTAATATGAATTAATTAAAGATTTGCATCTATAGATTAGATTTATATTAGTAAAATGCCACTCTTTTTGTATTCTTATTGGAAGGGTTCAGCATACAATTTGTTTGGTAATACAATTCTTCTGAGAATAATTGCCATAAGCTATTAGTTACACTACTCCTACATATTTCTCTCTACACCTAATTGTGCCCTTCATACTTTTCCATCCAGTCCACTATCCCATCCTTCCTCTCATCAAACCCCTTCATGCTTTCTTAAATATATGTTTTACCAGGCACTCATTTACTCCCTTATATCATGTCTGATAGAGGCTCCAAAAGCCCCCTTTTTACTCACTGCTTTCAGTAATCTGATTTCCCCCAGACCCCAGCCATTTTTGCCTTCTTCTCTCAACAGTGCTGCTTTCTGAGGCTGTTTCTATGTACCACCTTTCTGACAGCTGGGGACTAATTTTAACTAGGGAGCGAGTAGTCTTTCTGGAAGGGGATGAGGGCAGAGGCAGTTCTGACTACAACTTGGTAAACAGGGCTGAATCTAACCAGATGCTACCAACCAAACATGCTGCTGCCTAAAGTTTACTCAGAGGTGAGTAACAGCTTGAGGACCTGACAGTGTAATCCAGAGGAAGGAATATTGCAATGATTGTAATTCCTTCAGTCTTTTTTCCCCCAGAATTTTTTTTTCAACCCCTAACTATACATACAACTTTGGGCAAGTCACTTTCCTATCTGAGTTTCCTCATCATGGTGTACAGAACTTAAAAAGTTGGAGTCAAGTAGCCTGGAGTCAAATAGCCTAGAGTCAAATTAGCCTGATTGCATGATCTTGAGGTCTAACACCCTATGTTTAGGTGCTAAAAACAGAAAGAAAGGCCCAGGGCTACTGGGAATGAAGAAAGGCCCTGGGGTTGAGAGTAGATCAGTTCCAGGAGAAGGAGAGAAACCTTGGATAGGTTTCACTAGGTGCTATGTGATGAGATGACAATAGATATAGAGGAGTAGAGGCCTGGGGAAGGTGATGGACTAGGGCACACTGGAACAAAAACCAAACTTTTCTTGTTTTGCAGTGTTGCTCTGCCCTAAATTACTATCGTCCAAACCCTTGCAGTGTGTCACCAGATGTCTCATTGCTGTCTCCCCTGCATTCTACCACTCAGCTTTGTAATTCCTTTTGCACGTGACCTTAAGACTAAATTTCCTAAAGTGCAACTTCATTCATGCCACTTCCGTCTTTAAAAATATCAGCCAGTGATTTCCCATGGCCTACAGAATAAAATAGAAACTATTCTTGCTTTTGAGGTCATTATTCATCTGTCCTCAACTAGTTTCCAAGTCTTATTCACTTCTCCCCTGCAGGTACTCAATGCACACGTCACTCTGGATTCCTTTTTCTTCCAACATGTAATGTCTATACTCACCTTAGTTGACAATCTTATCCATACTTTATGGTCTATTTCAAATGATCCTGTGTCTCTCAACTCTTCACTTCCTCTTTGGAGTGCTCTGCTGGTACCTTTCATAGGCAATTCCCACATTTTGTCTTGTGTGTGATTGCTTTTTGTATTAAATTTCCCTTTCTTAGGTGTAAGTTCCCGGAGGGTAGAGACTCCACGTCATTTCATCTGTATCGGTTTCTTCTATCTAAACCCTACAATTGTGCCTGGTATATTTCTGTGTGCATTGAGATTCAATAAATATTGAAATAAATGTAATACTTAAAAAATCTGCTTTCTCCAAACTCAGTTCTTTTTGTTCTGTTTTCTAAGTAATTGAAAAGGATTTTGAGCTATAAGACTTTTAGGGAACCATTCTGGTAGGGCATTTGTGTAGTAGTTCTAGTACTAGTTTCCAGCTTTAACCTGATGTTCATCCCTACTGAAGCCAGCAAGTCTCTTAATATACTGGGGGCAGCTAAGAAAAAGTTTGTGACTGACTATTGAGTTACAACAATGTCTATTGAGATCAGAATGAGGACAATATCTATTATGATATAGTTTCAAAGGTTTCATATATTGCCCCTTTTTATTTCCTACTCTAGGATTCTAGAACCTCCACAAAGCAAACCTGACTATCTCAAACTGCCAGGGTTCTAGGGTTTCTGTCCATGTTACACTGTTCCTCCCACCAATTTCCCAAGGAAAACCTAGTACACATTATCCCTAAACTTCCACTTCAGAGCAGGTTAAACAACATTTCCTTGGAAACAGTTGATAGTATTTCCAACAAATGGAGAGGTGAAAATTGCATCTGTGGCCACTGTTAGGTACAATTATCTACTTAATGCAGAATTCTGCTATGTATTCTGGGGCCCAAGGGACTGTGGAGTAAGACAAATTAAATGAAAGTACTTAGATTTGAGTATTTGGATTGGAACTTAACAATTTTTAGTCCTGTGAGAGGCAGGGATTTTTGTACATGAGACAACTGAAATAAAATTGGAGAGACGCTGGGAGCAATTGGTTCAAGATGGTGGAGTAGAAGGACGTGCACTCACTCCCTCTTGCAAGAGGACTGGAATCACAGCTAGCTACTGAAGAATCATTGACAGGAGGACACCGGAACTCACGAAAAAAGATACCCCACAACCAAAGACAAAGGAGAAGCTGCAATGAGACGGTAAGAGGGGTTCAATCACAATAAAATCAAATTCCGTAACCACTGGGCGGATGATGCACAAACTGGAGAACAATTACAGCACAGAAGTCCACCCACTGGAGTGAAGGTCCTTAGCCCCACATCAGGCTTCCCAACCTGGGGGTCTGGCAACGGGAGGAGGAATTCCCAGAGAATTAGACTTTGAAGGCTAGTGGGATTTGATTGCAAGACATCAACAGGACTGGGGGAAACAGAGACTCCATTCTTGGAGGGCACACACAAAGTAGTGGGTGCATGAGACCCAGAGGGAAGGAGCAGTGACCACATAGGAGATGATCTCCTGCTGAGGCATGGGGTGGATGTGGCTTACTGCAAGGACAAGGACACAGGCAGCAGAAGCTCTGGGAAGTGCTCCTTTGCATAAGTCCTCCTGGAGTCCACCATTAGCCCCACCAAAAAGCTTGTAGCCTCCAGTGCTGGGATGCCTCAGGCCACAAAGCCAACAAGGAGGGAACTCAACCCCACTTATCAGAAGACAAGAAGATTAAAGTTTTATTGAGCTCTTCCCACCAGAACAACACCAGCCCTACCCACCACCAGTCCCTTTCATCAGGAAGCTTGCATAAGCCTCTGAGATAACTTTATCCACTAGAGGGCAGACAGAAGAAGCAAGAACTACAATCCTGCAGCCTGTGGAACAAAAACCACATTCACAGAAAGATAGACAAAGTGAAAAGGCAGAGAACTTTGTACCAGATGAAGGAACAAGATAAAATCCAAGAAAAACAACTAAATAAAGTGTATATAGGCAACCTTCTAGAAAAAGAATTCAGAATAATGATAGTGAAGATGATCCAGGACCTCAGAAAAAGAATGGAGGCAAAGATTGAGAAGATGCAAGAAATGTTTAACAAAGACCTAGAAGAATTAAAGAACAAACACCTAGAAGAATTAAAGAACTGACAAACAGAGGTGAACAATACAATAACTGAAATGAAAAACACACTAGAAGGAATCAATAGCAGAATAACTGAAGCAAAAGAATGGGTAAGTGACCTGGAAGACAGAAAGGTGGAATTCACTGCCACAGAACAGAATAAAGAAAAAAGAATGAAAAGAAATGAAGACAGCCTAAGAGACATCTGTGACAACATTAAACACACCCACATTCACATTATAGGGGTCCGAGAAGGAGAAGAGAGAGAGAAAGGACCCAAGAAGGTATTTGAAGAGATTACAGTCAAAAACGTCCCTAAGGTCTCCCAAGATAGGGGGTTGGCCAATCTGGGGCGTCCAAACCATCCAGAGAAGCTGGCAGGGAAGAAGCAACTCTTAGCACTTTTCGCTTCTGCAATCCTTTCCCCAGGACCACAAATCCCAGATGTCACTGTGGCCGCCCCCACCCCATTATTACCCTCCGAGGCTGGTAGTCTGGGTCGCCTGGGCCAGGAGTGCCCTCTAGCAGCAGACGAGAGCATCAGTACACAGACGCCAACAGCTCGGGAGCCTGGGAAACTGTGGCTGCACAGGCTGAGTGGACGGAGAGGACAGACATGGCGGTACTGCGAGGTCCATTCTGTCAGCAGGTGGTTAATTTTTAGATGAAACAAACACTCACTAATTTAGATGCGACAAAAATCACCACGTTTGGAGGAGCAACAAGATGGTGGAAGAATAAGACATGGAGATCACCTTCCTCCTCACAAATACATCAGAAATACATTTACATGTGGAACAACTCCTGCAGAACACCTACTGAATGCTGGCAGAAGACCTCAGACCTCCCAAAAGGCAAGAAACTCCCCACATACCTGGGTAGGGCCAAAAAAAAAGAAAAAAACAGAGACAAAAGGATAGGGATGGGACCTGCACCAGTGGGAGGGAACTGTGAAGGAGGAAAGGTTTCCACACAATAGGAAGCCCCTTTGCGGGCTGAGACTGCGGGTGGTGGAGGGGGGAAGCTTTGGAGCCATGGAGGAGAGAGCAGCAACAGGGGTGCGGAGGGCAAAGCAGAGACATTCCCACACAGAGGATTGGTGCCGACTAGCACACACCAGCCCGAGAGGCTTCTCTGCTTACCCGCCAGCGCAGGCGAGGGCTGGGAGCTGAGGCTCAGACTTCGGAGCTTAGATCCCAGGGAGAGGACTGGGGTTGGCGGCATGAACACAGCCTGAAGGGAGCTAATGTGCCACAGCTAGCTGGGAGGGAGTCTGGGAAAAAGTCTGGAGCTGCTGAAGAGGCAAGACACTTTTTCTTGCCTCTTTGTTTCCTGGTTTGCAAAGAGAGGGGATTAAGAGTGCCACTTAAAGGAGCTCCAGAGACGTGCGCAAGCCGCGGCTATCAGCGTGGACCCCAGAGATGGGCATGAGACGCTAAGGCTGCTGCTGCAGCCACCAAGAAGCCTGTGTGCAAGCACAGGTCACTATCCACACCTCCCCTCCCAGGAGCCTGTGCAGCCTGCCACTGCCAGGGTCCTGTGATCCAGGGACAACTTCTCCAGGAGAACACACAGCACACCTCAGGCTGCTGCAACGTCTTGTTGACCTCTGCCGCCGCAGGCTTGCCCTGCATCCCTTACCCCTCCCTCCCCACGGCCTGAGTGAGAGACCTGCCTAATCAGCTGCTCCATTAACCCCGTCCTGTCTGAGCGAAGAACAGACGCCCTCAGGAGACCTACATGCAGAGGCGGGGCCAAATCCAAAGCTGAAACCCAGGAGCTGTGCGAAGAAAGAAGAGAAAGGGAAATTTCTCCCAGCAGCCTCAGGAGCAGTGGATTAAATCTCCACAATCAACTTGATGTAGCCTGGATCTGTGGAATACCTGAATAGACAATGACTCATCCCAAATTGAGGAGGTGGACTTTGGGAGCAACGATATATATATTTCCTTCCATTTTTTTCATTTTGTGAGTGTATATGTGTATGCTTTTGTGTGTGATTTTGTCTGTATAACTTTGCTTTTACCATTTGTCCTAGGGTTCTCTCTGTCCTTTTTTTTTCTTTTTTCAGTATAGTTTTTAGAGCTTATTATAACTGGTGAATTTGTTTTTTGGTTTGGTTGCTCTCTTCTTTCTTTCTTTCATTCTTTTTTTGCATTATATTTAAATTTTTTTTAAATAATAAATTTTTATTTTAATAACTTTGTTTTATTTTATTTTATTTACTTCTTTCTTTTGTTCTTTCTTTCTTTCTTTTACTCACTTTTATTCTGAGCTGTGTGGATGACAGGCTCTTGGTGCTCCAGCCAGATGTCAGGGCTGTACATCTGAGGAGGGAGAGCCAAGTTCAGGACACTGGTCCACAAGAGACCTCCCAGCTCCATGAAATATCAAATGGTGAAAATCTCCCAGATATCTCCATCTCAACGCCAAGACCAGCTCCACTTAATGACCAACAAGCTACAGTGCTGGACTCCCTATGCCAAACAACTAGTCAGACAGGAACACAACCCCACCCATTAGAAGAGAGGCTGTCTAAAATCATAATAAGGCCCCAGACACCCCAAAACACAACACCAGACGTGGACTTGCCCAACAGAAAGACAAGATCCAGCCTCATCCACCAGAACACAGGCACTAGTCTCCTCCACCAGGAGGCTTACACAACCCACTGAACCAACCTTAGAGCCTTGGGGCAGACACCGAAAACAACAGGAAATATGAACCTGCAGCCTGCAAAAAGGAGACCCCAAACACAGTAAGTTAAGCAAAATGAGAAACAGAGAAACACACAGCAGATGAAGGAGCAAGGTAAAAACCCATCAGACCTAACAAATGAAGAGGAAATACGCAGTTTACCTGAAAAAGGATTCAGAATAATGATAGTAAAGATGATCCAAAGTCTTGGAAATAGAATGGAGAAAATACAAGAATCATTTAACAAGGACCTAGAAGAACTAAAGAGCAAACAAACAGTGATGAACGACACAATAAATGCAATTAAAGATTCTCTAGAAGGGATCAATAGCAGAATAACTGAGGCAGAAGAACTGATAAGGGATCTGGAAGGTAATATAGTGGAAATAATTACTGCAGAGTAGAATAAAGAAAAAAGAATTAAAAGTATTGAGGACAGTCTCAGACACCTCTGGGACAACATGAAATGCACAAACATTCAAATTATAGGGGTCCCAGAAGAAGAGAAAAGGACAGGGACTGAGAAAATATTTGAAGAAATTATAGTTGAAAATTTCCCTAATATGGGAAAGGAAACAGTCAAGTAGAGGAAGTATAGAGAGTCCCATATAGGATAAAGCAAAGCAGAAACATGCCAAGACACATATTAATCAAACTATCAAAAATTAAATACAAAGATAAAATATTAAAACCATCAAGGGAAAAATAACACACAAGGGAATCCCCATAAGGTTAACATCTGATCTTTCAGCAGAAACTCTGCAAGCCAGAAGGGAGAGGCAGGACATATTTAAAGTGATGAAGGAGAAAAACCTACAACCAAAATTTCTCTACCCAGCAAGGATCTCATTCAGATTTGATGGAGAAATTAAAACCTTTACAGACAAGCAAAAGCTAAGAGAATTCAGCACCACCAAACCTGTTTTACAACAAATGCAAAAGGAACATTTGTAGGCAAGCAACATAATAAAAGGAAAAGACCTACAATAATAAACCCAAAACAATTAAGAAAATGGTAATAGGAACACACATATCAATAATTACCTTAAATGTAAATGGATTAAATGCCCCAACCAAAAGATACAGACTGGTAGAATGGATACAAAAACAAGACCCATATATATGTTGTCTACAAGACACCCACTGCAGACCTAGGGACACATACAGCCCAAAAATTAGGGGATGGGAAAAGATATTCTATACAAATTGAAATCAAAAGAAAGCTGGAGTAGCAATTCTCATATCAGAAGAAATAGACTTAAAAAAAGACTATTACAAGAGACAAAGAAGGACACTACATAATGATAAAAGGATCAATCAAAAAAGAAGATATAAAAATTGTAAATATTTATGCCCCCAACATAGGAGCACCTCAATACATAAGGCAAATTGCAGACTCAATGCAATCCCTAACTAACCTATCAAACTACCACTGGAATTTTTCACATAACTAGAACAAAAAATTTCACAATTTGTATGGAAACACAAAAGACCCCAAATAGCCAAACCAATCTTGAGAAAGAAAAACAGAGCTGGAAGAATCAGGCTCTCTGACTTCAGACTACACTGCAAAGCTACAGTCATCAAGACAATGTGGTACTGGCACAAAAACAGAAATATAGATCAAAGGAACAGGATAGAAAACATAGAGATAAACACATGCACATATGGTCACCTTATGTTTGGTAAAAGAGGCAAGAATATACAGTGGAGGAAAGACATCCTTTTCAATAAGTGGTGCTGGGAAAATTGGACAGCTATATGTAAAAGAGTGAAGTTAGAACACTCCCTAACACCATACACAAAAATAAGCTCAAAATGGATTAAATACCTAAATGTAAGGCCAGACACTGTCAAACTCTTAGAGGAAAACATAGAAAGAACACTCTATGACATAAATCACAGCAAGATCCTTTTTGATCCACCTCCTGGAGAAATGGAAATAACAACAAAAATAAAGAAATGGGACCTAATGAAACTTAAAAGCGTTTGCACCTCAAATAAAACCATAAACAAGATGAAAAGACAACCCTCAGAATGGGAGATAATATTTGCAAATGAAGCAACTGACAAAGGATTACTCTCAAAAATTTACAAGCAGCTCATGCAGCTTAATATGAAAAAAACAAACAACCCAATCCAAAAATGGGCAGAAACCTAAGTAGACATTTCTCCAAAGAAGATATATAGATTTCCAACAAACACATGAAAGGATGCTCAACATCACTAATCATTAGAGAAATGCAAATCAAAATTACAATGAGATATCATCTCACACCAGTCAGAATGGCCATCATCAAAAAATCTACAAACAATAAATGCTGGAGAGGGTGTGGAGCAAAGGGAACCCTCTTGCCCTGTTGGTGGGAATGTAAATTGATACAGCCACTATGGAGAACAGTATGGAGGTTCCTTAAAAAACTAAAATTAGAACTATCATAGGACCCAGCAATCCCATGACTGGGCATATACTCTGAGAAAAGCAGAATTCAAAAAGAGTCATGTACCACAATGTTCATTGCAACTCCATTTACAATAGCCAGGATATGGGAGCAACCTATGTGTCCATCAAGAGATGAATGGATAAAGAAGATGCGGCACATATATACAATGGAATATTACTCAGCATAAAAAGAAACGAAATTGTTATTTGTCATGAGGTGAGTGGACTTAGGGTCTGTCATACAGAGTGAAGTAAGTCAGAAAGAGAAAAACAAATACCGTATGCTAACACATATATATGGAATCTAAAAAAAAAAGTTTATGAAGAACGTAGTGGCAGGACAGGAATAAATATTCACACCTACTAGAGAATGGACTTGAGGATAAGGGGAGGGGGATGGGTAAGGTGAGACAAAGTGAGAGAGAGGCATGGACATATATACACTACCAAATGTAAAATGGGTAGCTACTGGGAAGCAGCCACATAGCACAGGGAGATTAGCTCAGTGTTTTGTGACCACCAGAGGGGTGGGTTATGGAATGTGAGAGGGAGGGATATGTAATAGGGAAGAGATATGAGGATATACGTATATTTATAACTGATTTACTTTGTTATAAAGCAGAAACTAACACACCATTGTAAAGCAATTATAGTCCAATAATGATATTTTAAAAAAAAGTCCCATACATCGGAAAGGAAATAACCACCCAAGTCCAGGAAGTGCAGAGAGTCCCAGGCAGGATAAACCCAAGGAGAAACATGCCAAGACACATAGTAATCAAGTTGACAAAAAACTATGACAAAGGAAAATAATTAAAAGCAACAAGGGAAAAATGACAAATAACATACAAGGGAGTTCCCATAAGGTTAACAGCTGATTTCTCAGCAGAAACTGTACAAGCCAGAAGGGAGTGGCACGGTATATTTAAACTGATGAAAGGAAAGAACCCACAACCAAGATTACTCTTCCTGGCGATGATCTCATTCAGGTTCGACAGAGAAATCAAAAGCTTTACAGATAAGCAAAAGCTAAGAGAATTCAGCACCCCCAAACCAGTTCCACAACAAATGCTAAAGAAACTTCTCTAAGTGGGAAACACAAGAAAAGAAAAGCACCTAGAAAAACAAACCCCAAACAATTAAGAAAATACCAATAGGAACATACATATTGATAATTACCTTATATATGAATGGATTAAATATTCCAACCAAAAGACACAGGCTCAGTGAATAATACAAATACAAGACCTGTATATATGCTGTCCACAAGAGACCCACTGCAGACCTAGGGACACATACAGATTTAAAGTGAGGGGATGGAAAAAGAAATTCCATGCAAATAGAAATCAAAAGAAAGCTGGAGTAGCAATACCCATATAAGATAAATTAGACTTAAAGAATATTACAAGAGACAAGGAAGGACAATACATAATGATCAAGGGATCAATCCAAGAAGAAGGTATAAAAATTACAAATATATATGCACCCAACATAGGAGCACCACTATACATAAGACAAGTGCTAACAGCTATAGAAGAGGAAATTGACAGTAACACAATAACAGTGGGGGAATTTAACACGTCACTTACACCAATGGACAGATCATCCAGATAGAAAATTAATAAGGAAACACAAGATTTAAATCGCACAATAGACCAGATAGATTTAATTGATATTTATAGAACATTCCATCTGAAAATAGCACATTACACTTCTCAAGTGCGCATGGAATATTCTCCAGGATAGATCACATTTGCATCACAAATCAAGCCTCAGTAAATTTAAGAAAACTGAAATCATATCAAGTATATTTTCCGACCACAACACTATGAGATTAGAAATAAATTACAGGGGAAAAAACACAAACACATGGAAGCTAAACAATATGTTACTAAATAAACAAGAGATCGCTGAAGAAATCAAAGAGAAAATCAAACAATACCTAGAGAGAAATGACAAGAAAACCACAATGATCCAAAACCTATGGGATATAGCAAAAGCACTTCTAAGAGGGAAGTTTATAGCAATACAAGCCTAACCCAAGAAAAAAGAAAAATCTCAAATAAACAATCTAACCCTACACCTAAAAGAACTAGAGAAAGAAGAACAAACAAAACTCAAAGTTAGCAGAAGGAAAGAAATCACAAAGATCAGAGCAGAAATAAATGGAATACAAACAAAGAAAACAATAACAAAGATCAATAAAACTAAAAGCTGGCTCTTTGAGAAGATAAACAAAATTGATAAACCTTTAGCCAGGCTCATCAAGAAAAAGAGGGAGGGAATTCAAATAAAAAAATTAGAAATGTAAAAGGGGAAGTTACAGTGCACACCATAGAAATAATAAGCAGCATAAGAGACTCCTACAAGAAACTCTATGCCAACAAAATTGACAACCTGGAAGAAATGGACAAATTCTTAGAAAGGTATAACCTTCCAAGACTGAAGCAACAGGAAGAAATAGAAAACAGGAAGAGAGCAAACATAAGTAATGAAATTGAAACTGTGATTAAAAATCTTCCAACAAACAAAAGTCCAGGACCAGAAGGTTTCACAGGTGAATTCTATCAAACTGTTAGAGAAGAGCTAACACCCATCCTTCTCAAAGTCTTCCAAAAAAATTAGACAGGAAGGAACATTCCCAAACTCATTCTATGAGGCCACCATCACGCTGATACCAAAACCAGAAAAATATATCACACACACAAAAATTACAGACCAATATCACTGATGAACAAAGATGCAAAAATCCTCAAGAAAATACTAGCAAAGAGAATCCAACAGCACATTAAAAAAACATACACCATTTTCAAGTGGGGCTTATCCCAGGAATGCAAACATCCTTCAAAATATGCAAACCAATCATTGTGATACACCATATTAACAAATTGAAGAAAAAAACATATCATCAACTCAATAGATGCAGAAAAAGCTTTTGACAAAATTCCACACCCATGTAGATAAAAACTCTCCATTAAGTGGGCATAGAGGAACCTACGTAAACATAATATGGGCCATATATGATAAACCCATAGCAAACATCATTCTCAATGGTGAAAAACTGAAAGCATTTCTACCAAGATCAGGAACAAGACAAGAATGTCAACTCTCACCACTATTATTCAACATAGTATTGGAAGTCCTAACCATGGCAATCAGGGAAGAAAAAGAAATAAAATAATCCAATTTAGAAAAGGAGAAGTATAACTGTCACTGTTTTCAGATGATATGACACTATACATAGAGAATCTGAAAGACGTCACCAGAAAAATGCTAGATCTAATCAATGAATTTGGTAAAGTTGCAGGATACAAAATTAATGCACAGAGATCTCTGCCATTGCTACACACTAACAATGAAAATTCAGAAAGAGAAATTACTGAAACAATCCCATTCACCAATGCAACAAAAATAATAAAATACCTAGGAATAAACCTACCTAAGGATATAAAAGACCTGCACTCAGACAACTATAGAGCACAGTTGAAAGGAATCAAAGATGACACAAATAGATGGAGAGATATGCCATGCTCCTAGATTTGAAGAATCAATTGTGAAAATGACTATACTACCAAAAGCAATCTACAGATTAAATGCAATCCCTATCAAATTACCAATGACATTTTTTACAGAACTAGAAAAAAATCTTAAATTTGTATGGAGACACAAAAGACCCTGAGTAGCCAAAGCAAATGAGGGAAAAAATCTGAGCTGGAGCAATCAGACTCCCTGACTTTAGACTATACTACAAAACTACAGTAATCAAGACAATATGTTACTGGCACAAAAACAGAAATATAGATCAATGCAAAAGGATAGAAAACCCAGAGTTAAACCAACACACCTATGGTGAAGTCATCTATGACAAAGGTGGCAAGGACATACAATGGTGAAAAGACAGTCTCTTCAATAAATGGTGTCAGGAAATCTGGACAGCTACATGTAAAAACATGTAATTAGAACACTCCGTAACACCATACACAAAAATTAACTGAAAATGGATTAAAGACCTAAATGTAAGACAGGACACTATAAAACTCTTAGAGGAAAACATAGGCAGAACACTCTTTGACATAAATCACTGCAAGAACTTTTTTGACCCACCTCCTAGAGTAATGGAAAGAAAAACAAAATTAAACAAATGGGAACTAATGAAACTTAGGAGCTTTTGCGCAGCAAAGGAGGAAACTATAAACAAGATGAAAAGACAACCCGCAGAATGGGAGAAAATATTTGCAAATGAATCAACGAACAAAGGATTAATCTCCAAAATATATAAACAGCTCATGCTGCTCAATATTGAAAAAAACAAACAACCCAATCAAAACATGGGCAGAAGACCTAAATAGACATTTCTCCAAAGAAGACATACAGATGGCCAAGAGGCACATGAAAAGTTGCTCAACGTCACTAATTATTAGAGAAATGCAAATCAAAACTATAATGAGGTATCACCTCACACTGGTCAGAATGGGCATCATCAGAAAATCTACAAAAAACAAATGTTGGCTAGGTTGTGGAGAAATGGGAACCCTCTTGCTCTGTTGGTGGGAATATAACCTGATAGAGTGACTATGGAGAAGAGTATGGAGGTTCCTTAAAAAACTAAAAATAGAACTACCATATTACCCAGCAATCCCACTACTGGGCATACACCCCAAGAAAACCATAATTTAAAAATAGTCATGTACCACAATGTTCATTGCAGCACCATTTACAATATCCAGGACATGGAAGCAACCTAAGTGTCCATTGACAGATGAATGGATAAAGAAGATGTGACACATATATACAATGGAATATTACTCAGCCATAAAAAGAAACGAAATTGAGTTATTTCTGGTGAGGGGGATAGACCTAGGTTCTGTCATACAGAGTGAAGTAAGTCAGAAAGAGGAAAACAAATAACATATGCTAACGTATATATATGGAATAAAAAAACCAAAAAATGGTTCTGACAAACCAAGTGGCAGGACAGGAATGAAGACACATAGGTAGAGAATGGACTTGAGGACATGGTGAGGGGGAAGGGTAAGCTGGGACGAAGTGAGAGGGTACCATTGACATATATGCACTACCAAATGTAAACCAGATAGCTAGTGGGAAGTAGCTGCATAGCACAGGGAAATCAGCTCGGTGCTTTGTGACCACCTAGAGAGGTGGGATAGGGAGTGTGCGAGGGAGACGCAACAGGGAGGGGATATGGGGATATATGTATACATATAGCTGATTCACTTTGTTATACAGCGGATACTCACACAACTTTTTAAAGCAACATTACTCCAATAAATATGTTAAAAAAAAGACACATGCACCCCAATGTTCATTGCAGCACTATTTACAATAGCTAGGTCAATGGAAGTGACCTAAATGCCCATTAAATGATGAATGGGTAAAGAAGAAATGGTATATATATATAATGGAATATTACTCAGCCATAAAAAGGAACAAAATTGGGTCATTTATAGAGACGTGGACTAACGTAGAGACTGTCATACAGAGTGAAATATGTGGGAAAGAAAAAAACAAATATAATATATTAATGCATATATGTGGAATCTAGAAAAATGGTACAGATGAACTGGTTTGCAAGGCAGTAGTAGAGACACAGATTTAGATAACAAACGTGTGGATATCAAGGGGGAAAGCGGAGGGGGACATGGTGGTGGTGGGATGAATTGGGATGTTGAGATTGAGATATCTACACTAATATGTTTAAAATAAAGAATTAGAATGAACCTGCTGTATGAAAGATAAATAAATTAAATTTAAAAAAATTGGAGAGGCACTTATGTAACAGTGTGAAATACTGTGGATTAAATTTGTGAAAAATATTTTCTATTTATGGAAAATACATGGAGAAAAAGAACAACACAGTGCCAAATTTTAAAATAGAAGATATTAAATTTTAATTCCTCTGCCTGAAATTCATCTTAGATGTCGATTTACATAGTATAAAAATGCAAAGGTATAAAGATCAAAAATATTCATTCAATTTTTAATATTTGTTACTTAATTTATATCATTTTATAGTATAATTTTATCAAAATGTGTCTTTCAAATAAGAATTATTGATGCATTTACTGGTTTTATAATTTCAGGTCATCTTTAGCACAATTAACTATGTTTAAAATGTAAGCAAGGTAACACTGGTGAAAATGGGAGAGCAAAGAACCTCTGAAAATTCTCTACTCCATAAAAGTAATGGAGATCACTGATCTTTTAAAAAGTCATAAACAACTTGTATTTTTCATTTTTTATTTTTTTTACATCTTTATCGGAGTATAATTGCTTTACAACAGTGTGTTAGTTTCTGCTTTATAACAAAGTGAATCAGTTATACATATACATATGTTCCCATATCTCTTCCCTCTTGCATCTACCTCCCTCCCATCCTCCCTATCCCACTCCTCCAGGTGGTCCCAAAGCACCGAGCTGATCTCCCTGTGCTATGCGGCTGCTTCCCACTAGCTAACAACCTTACGTTTGGTAGTGTATATATGTCCATGACTTTTTCTCGCTTTGTCACAGCTTACCCTTCCCCATCACCATATCCTCAGGTCCATTCTATAGTAGGTCTGTGTCTTTATTCCTCTCATACCCCTAGGTTCTTCATGACTTTTTTTTCTTAAATTCCATATATATGTGTTAGCATATGGTATTTGTCTTTCTCTTTCTGACTTACTTCACTCTGTATGACAGACTCTAGGTCTATCCACCTCATTACTAATAGCTCAATTTCGTTTCTTTTAATGACTGAGTAATATTCCATTGTATATATGTGCCACATCTTCTTTATCCATTCATCTGTTGATGGACACTTAGGTTGTTTCCATCTCTGGGCTATTGTAAATAGAGCTGCAATGAACATTTTGGTACATGACTCTTTTTGAATTATGGTTTTCTCAGGGTATATGCTCAGTAGTGGGATTGCTGGGTCATATGGTAGTTCTATTTTTAGTTTTTAAAGGAACCTCCATACTGTTCTCCATAGTGGCTGTACCAATTCACATTCAGACCAGCAGTGCAAGAGTGTTCCCTTTTCTCCACACGCTCTCCATCATTTACTATTTCTAGATATTTTGATGATGGCCATTCTGACTGGTGTGAGATGATATCTCATTGTAGTTTTGATTTGCATTTCTCTAATGATTAATGATGTTGAGCATTCTTTCATGTGTTTGTTGGCAGTCTGTATATCTTCTTTGGAGAAATGTCTATTTAGGTCTTCTGCCCATTTTTGGATTGGGTTGTTTGTTTTCTTGTTATTGAGCTGCATGAGCTGCTTGTAAATTTTGGAGATTAATCCTTTGTCGGTTGCTTCATTTGCAAATATTTTCTCCCATTCTGAGGGTTGTCTTTTGGTCTTTTTTATGGTTTCCTTTGCTGTGCAAAAGCTTTGAAGTTTCATTAGGTCCCATTTGTTTATTTTTGTTTTTATTTCCATTTATCTAGGAGGTGGGTCAAAAAGGATCTTGCTGTGATTTATGTCATAGAGTGTTCTGCCTATGTTTTCCTCTAAGAGTTTGATAGATTCTGGCCTTACATTTATGTCTTTAATCCATTTTGAGCTTATTTTTGTGTATGGTGTTATGGAGTGATCTAATCTCATACTTTTATATGTATCGGTCCAGTTTTCCCAGCACCACTTATTGAAGAGGCTCTCCTCTCTCCACTGTACATTCCTGCCTCCTTTATCAAAGATAAGATGACAATATGCGCGTGTGTTTACGTCTGGGCTTTCTATCCTGTTCCATTGATCTATATTTCTGTTTTTTGGGCCAGTACCATACTGTCTTTTTTTGTTTGTTTGTTTAACATCTTTATTGGTGTATAATTGCCTTACAATGGTGTGTTAGTTTCTGCTTTATAACAAAGTGAATCAGTTATACATATACATATGTTCCCATATCTCTTCCCTCTTGCTTCCCCCTCCCTCCCACTCTCCCTATCCCACCCCTCCAGGCGGCCACAAAGCACCGAGAAGATATCCGTGTGCTATGCGGCTGCTTCCCACTAGCTCTCTACCTGACGTTTGGTAGTGTATATATGTCCTTGACTCTCTCTCACTTTGTCACAGCTCACCCTTCCCCCACCCCATATGCTCAAGCCTGTTCTCCAGTGGGTCTCTGTCTTTATTCCTGTCTAACCCCTAGGTTCTTCATGAGATTTTTTCCTTAAATTCCATATATATGTGGTAGCATACGGTATTTGTTTCTCTCTTTCTGACTTACTTCACTCTGTGTGACAGTCTCTAGGTCTATTCAACTCATTACAAATAGCTCAATTTCGATTCTTTTTATGGCTGAGTAATATTCCATTGTATATATTGCCACACCTTCTTTATCCATTCATCCAGTGATGGGCACTTAGGTTGTTTCTATCTCCGGGCTATTGTAAATAGAGCTGCAATGAACATTTTGGTACATGACTCTTTTTGAATTTTGGTTTTCTCAGGGTATATGCCCTGTAGTGGGATTGCTGGGTCATATGGTAGTTCTATTTGTAGTTTTTAAGGAACCTCCATACTGTTCTCCATAGTGGCTGTACCAATTCACATTCCCACCAGCAGTGCAAGAGTGTTCCCTTTTCTCCACACCCTCTCCAGCATTTATTTTTTCTAGATTTTTTGATGATGGTCATTCTGACTGGCATGAGATGATATCTCATTGTAGTTTTGATTTGCATTTCCCTAATTATTAATTATGTTGAACATTCTTTCATGTGTTTGTTGGCAGTCTGTATATCTTCTTTGGAGAAATGTCTACTTCGGTCTTCTGCCCATTTTATGATTGGGTTGTTTGTTTTTTTGTTATTGAGCTGCATGAGCTGCTTGTAAATTTTGGAAATTAATCCTTTGTCAGTTGCTTTATTTGCAAATATTTTCTCCCATTCTGAGCATTGTCTTTTTTATGGTTTCCTTTGTTGTGCAAAAGCTTTGAAGTTTCATTAGTTCCCATTTGCTTATTTTTGTTTTTATTTCCATTTCTCTTGGAGGTGGGTCAAAAAGGATCTTGCTGTGATTTATGTCATAGAGTGTTCTGCCTGTGTTTTCCTCTAAGAGTTTGATAGCTTCTGCCCTTACATTTAGGTCATTAATACATTTTGAGCTTATTTTTGTGTATGGTGTTAGGGAGTGATCTAATCTCATACTTTTACATGTACCAGTCCAGTTTTCCCAGCCCCACTTATTGAAGAGGCTGTCCTTTCTCCACTGTACATTCCTGCCTCCTTTATCAAAGATAAGGTGACCATATGTGCGTGAGTTTATCTCTGGGCTTTCTATCCTGTTCCATTGATAGATCTTTCTGTTTTTGTGTCAGTACCATACTGTCTTGATTACTGTAGCTTTGTAGTATAGTCTGAAGTCAGGGAGCCTGATTCCTCCAGCACTGTGTTTCACTCTCAAGATTGCTTTGGTTATTCGGGGTCTTTTGTGTTTCCATACAAATTGCAAAATTTTTTGTTCTAGTTCTGTGAAAAATGTCAGTGGTAGTTTGATAGGGATTGTATTGAATCTGTAGATTACTTTGGGTAGTAGAGTCATTTTCACAATGTTGAGTCTTCCAATCCAAGAACATGATATATCTCTGCATCTATTCGTATCATCTTTAATTTCTTTCATCAGTGTCTTATAATTTTCTGCAAACAGGTATTTGTCTCCTTAGGTAGGCTTATTCTTATATGTTTTATTCTTTTTGTTGCAATGGTAAATGGGAGTTTTTTCTTTATTTCTCTTTCAGATTTTTCATCATTAGTGTATAGGAATGCCAGAGATATCTGTGCATTAATTTTGTATCCTGCTACTTTACTGAATTCATTGATTAGCTGTACTAGTTTTCTGGTAGCATCTTTAGGATTCTCTATGTATAGTATCATGTCATCTGCAGTGACAGCTTTAATTCTTCTTTTCCGATTTGGATTCCTTTTATTTCCTTTTCTTCTCTGATTGCTGTGGCTAAAACTTCCAAAACTATGTTGAATAAGAGTGGTGAGAGTGGGCAACCTTGTCTTGTTCCTGATCTTAGTGGAAATGCTTTCAATTTTTCACCATTGAGGACAATGTTGGTTGTGGGTTTGTCATATATGGCCTTTATTATGTTGAGGAAAGTTCCCTCTACGCCTACTTTCTGGAGGGTTTTTATGATAAATGGGTGTTGAATTTTGTTGAAAGCTTTCTCTGCATCTAAAGAGATGACCATATGGATTATCTCCTTCAATTTATTAATATGGTTTATCACATTGATTGATTTGCGTATATTGAAGAATCATTGCATTCATGGGATAAACCCCACTAGTTCATGGTGTATGATCATTTTAGTGTGCTGCTAGATTCTGTTTGCTACTATTTTCTTGAGGATTTTTGCATCTATATTCATCAGTGATATTGGCCTGTAGTTTTCTTTCTTTGTGACCTCCTGGTCTCGTTTTGGTATCAATGTGATGGTGCCCTCGTAGAATGAGTTTGGGGTGTTCCTCCCTCTGCTATATTTTGGAAGAGTTTGAGAAGGATAGGTGTTAGCTCTTCTCTAAATGTTTGATAGTATTCGCCTATGAAGCCATTTGGTCCTGGGGTTTTGTTTGTTGGAAAATTTTTAATCACTGTTTCAATTTCAGTGCTTATTATTGGTGTGTTCATATTTTCTATTTCTTCCTGATTCCGCCTTGGCAGGTTGTGCATTTCTAAGAATCTGGCTATTTCTTCCAGGTTCTCCCCTTTATTGGCATAGAGTCACGTGTAGTAATCTCTCATGATCTTTTGTATTTCTGCATTGTCAGTTTTTACTTCTCCTTTTTCGTTTCTAATTCTATTGATTCGAGTCTTCTCCCTGTTTTTCTTGATGAGTCTGGCTAATGGTTTATCAATTTTATTTATCTTCTCAAAGAACCAGCTTTTAGTTTTATTGATCTTTGCTATCATTTCCTGCATTTCTTTTTCATTTATTTCTGATCTGTTCTTTGTGATTTATTTCCTTCTTCTAACTTTGGGTTTGTTTTTTCTTCTTTCTCTAATTGCTTTAGGTGCAAGGTTAGGTTGTTTATTCGAGGTGTTTCCAGTTTCTTAAGGTAGGATTGTATTGCTATAAACTTCCCTTGTAGAACTGCTTCTGCTGTATCCCATAGGTTTTGGGTTGTCGTGTGTCCATTGTCATTTGTTTCTAGGTATTCTTTTATTTCTTCTGTGATTTCTTCAGTGATCACTTCATTATTAAGTAGTGTATTTTTTAGCCTCCATGTGCTTGTATTTTTTACCGATCTTTTCCTGCAATTTATATCTAGTCTTATAGGGTTCTGTTTGGAAAAGATACTTGATCCAATTTCAGTTTTCTTAAATATAGCAAGGCTTGAATTATGACCCAAGATATGATCTGTCCTGGAGAATGTTCCATGAGCACTTGACAAAAATGTGTATTTTGTTGTTTTTGGATGGAATGTCCTATAAATATCAATTAAGTCCATTTTGTTCAATATATCTTTTAAACCTTGTGTTTCCTTATTTATTTTCATTTTGCATGATCTGTCCATTGGTGAATGTGAGGTGTTAAAGTCCCCTACTATGAATGTGTTACTGTTGATTTCCCCTTTTATGGCTGTTAGTATTTGCCTTATGTATTGAGGTGCTCCTATGTTGGGTGCATAAATCTTTACGATTGTTATATCTTCTTCTTGGGATCGATCCCTTGATCATTATGTAGTGTTCTTGTTTGTCTCTTCTAATAATCTTTATTTTAAAGCCTATTTTGTCTGATATGAGAATTGCTACTCCAGCTTTCTCTTGGTTTCCATTTGCATGGAATATCTTTTTCCATCCCTTACTTTCAGTCTGTATGTGTCTCTATATTTGAAGTGGGTCTCTTGTAGACAGCATATATATGGGTCTTGTTTTTGTATCCTTTCAGCCAATCTGTATCTTTTAGTGGAGCATTTAATCCATTTACGTTTAAGGTAATTATCGATATGTATGTTCCTATTCCCATTTTCTAAATTGTTTTGGGTTCAGTACTGTAGGTCTTTTCCTTCTCTTGTGTTGCTTGCCTTTAGCACTTGTTGTAAAGCTGGTTTGGTGCTGTTGAACTCTCTCAGCTTTTGCTTGTCTCTAAAGGTTTTAATTTCTCATTCTAATGTGTATGATATCTTTGCGGGGTAGAGAAATCTTCATTGCAGATTTTTCTCCTTCATCACTTTAAATATGTCCTGCCAGTCCCTTCTGGCTTGCAGAGTTTCTGCTGAAAGATCAGCTGTTAACCTTATGGGGATTCCCTTGTGTGTTATTCGTTGTTTTTCTCGTGCTTCTTTTTTTTTTTTTTTTTTTTGCGGTACACGGGCCTCTCAGTGTTGTAGCCTCTCCCGTTGCAGAGCACAGGCTCTGGACACGCAGGCTCAGTGGCCATGGCTCACGGGCCCAGCTGCTCCACGGCATGTAGAATCTTCCCGGACTGGGGCATTAACCCATGTCCCCTGCATCGGCAGGCGGTCACCCAACCACTGCGCCACCAGGGAAGCACCCTTGCTGCTTTTAATATGTTTTCTTTGTATTTAATTTTTGAAAGTTTGATTCATATGTGTCTTGGCATATTTCTTCTTTGATATTTCCTGTATGGAACTCTCTGTGCTTCCTGGACTTCATTAAATATTTCCTTTACCATATTAGGGAAGTTTTCAACTATAATCTCTTCAAATATTTTCTCAGTCCCTTTCTTTTTCTCTTCTTCTTCTGGAACCCCTATAATTTGAATGTTGGTGCGTTTAATGTTGTCCCAGAGGTCTCTGAGACTGTCCTCAGTTCTTTACATTCTTTTTTCTTTATTCTGCTCTGCAGTCGTTATTTCCACTATTTTATCTTTCAGGTCACTTATCCATTCTTCTGCGTCAGCTATTCTGCTATTGATTTCATCTAGAGTATTTTTAATTTCCTTTATTGTGTTGTTCATCGTTGTTTGTTTCATCTTTAGTTCTTCTAGGTCCTTGTTAAATCTTTCTTGCATTTTCTCTATTCTGTTTCCAAGATATTGGATCATCTTTACTATCATTATTCTGAATTCTTTTCAGGTGGACTGCCTAATTCCTCTTCATTTGTTAGGTTTGTTGGGTTTTTATCTTGCTCCTTCATCTGCTGTGTGTTTTTCTGTCTTCTCATTTTGCTTATCTTACTGTGTTTTGGGGTCTCCATTTTGCAGGCTGCACGTTCGTAGTTCCCATTGTTTTTGGTGTCTGTCCTCAGTGGCTAAAGTTGGTTCAGTGGGTGGTGTAGGCTTCCTGGTGGAGGGAACTAGTGCCTGTGTTCTGGTGGATGAGGCTGTGTGTTGTCTTTCCGGTGGGCAGGTCCACATCTGGTGGTTTGTTTTGGGTTGTCGGTGAGCTTATTATGATGTTAGGCAGCCTCTATGCTAATGGGTGGGGTTGTTTTCCTGTCTTGCTAGTTGTTTGGCTTAGGGTGTCCATCACCATAGCTTGCTGGTCATTGAGTGAACCTGGGTGTTGGTGTTGAGGTGGAGATCTCTGGGACGTTTTTGCCATTTGATATTATGTGGAGCTGGGAGGTCTCTTGTGGACCAGTGTCCTGAAGTTGGCTCTCCCACCTCAGAGGCACAGCACTGACTCCTGGCTGCAGCACCAAGAGCCTTTCATCCACAAGGCTCAGAATAAAAGGGAGAAAAAGTAGAGAGAAAGAATTAGTAGAAGTAAAAAGAAGGAAGGAAAGAAAGAAAGAAAGAAAGAAAGAAAGAAAGAAAGAAAAGAGCGAGGGAGGGAGGGAGGAAGGAAGGAAGGAAAGAAAAAAGAAAGAAAGAAAGACGATAAAGTAAAATAAAGTAAGATAAAATATAATAAAGTTATTAAATTAAAAAATAATTATTAAGAAAAAAATTTAAAATGGAACAAAAATAAAAAAAACAAAAAAATGGACGAATGGAACCCTAGGACAAATGGTGGAAGCAAAACTATACAGACAAAATCTCACCCAGGAGCATACACATACACACTCACAAAAGAGGAAAAGTGGAAAAAATTATAAATCTTGCTCTCAAAGTCCTCCTCCTCAATTGGGGATGATTCATTGTATATTCATGTATTCCAAAGATGCAGGGTACATCAAGTTGATTGTGGAGCTTTAATCCACTACTTCTGAGGCTGCTGGGAGAGATTTCCCTTTCTCTTCTTTGTTCTCACAGTTCCCAGGGGTTCAGCTCTGGATTTGATCCCGCCTCTGCGTGTAGGTCGCTGGAGGGCATCTGGTTTTCACTCAGACAGGACAGGGTTATAAGAGCAGCTGCTTTGGGGACTCTGGCTCACAGGTCAGGGGACAGAGGGGCATGGAGCGTGGGGGAGCCTGCGGCGGCAGAGGCTGGTGTGACATTGCACCAGTCTGAGGCGCACGTGTGCGTTCTCCTGGGGAAATTGCTCCTGTATCCCGGGACCCTGGCAGTGGCGGGCTCCACAGCCTCCCTGGAAGAGGAGTGTGGATAGTGACCTGTGCATGCACACAGGCTTCTTGGTGGCAGCAGCAGCAGCCTTAGCATCTCATGCCCGTCTCTGTGGTCCACGCTGTTAGCAGTGGCTCGTGCCCATCTCTGGAGCCCCTTTAAGCAGTGCTCTTAATCCCCTCTCCTGGTGCACCAGGAAACAAAGAGGGAAGAAAAAGTCTCTTGCCTCTTCGGCAGGTCCAGAGTTTTCCCCGGACTCACTCCCGGCTAGCTGTGGTGCACTAACCCCCTGCAGGCTGTGTTCACGCCGCCAACCCCTGTCCTCTCCCTGTGCTACGACCACCGAAGCCTGAGCCTCAGCTCCCAGCCCCGCCCATCCCGGCGGGTGAACAGACAAGACTCTCGGGCTGGTGAGTGCCAGTCAGCACTGATCCTCTGTGTGGGTATCTCTCTGCTTTGCCCTCCGCACCTCTGTTGCTGTGTTCTCCTCCGTGGCTCTGAAGCTTCCCCCTCCGCCACCCGCGGTCTCCACCCACGAAGGGTCTTCCTAGTGTGTGGAAACCTTTCCTCCTTCACGGCTCCCTCCCACTGGTGCGGGTCCCGCCCCTATCCTTTTGTTTGTGTTTATTCTATTTTCTTTTGCCCTACTCAGGTATGTGGGGACTTTCTTGCCTTTTGGGAGGTCTGAGGTCTTCTGCCAGCATTCAGTAGGTGTTCTGTAGGAGTTTTTCCGTGTGTAGATGTATTTCTGATGTATATAAAGTCACAGAGTACCGGATCTGGCCAGACAGCCTCCGACCGACACACTCAGACAACTTCTGCTGCTTGGAATTTTTCCATAATCAACTTATTCTGAACTCTGTAAATTAATCAAAATATTGAAGCAATGAGGAAATACAAGAGACTCAAGGAAAACAGCTGGTTCTCAGTAAGAATATTCAGTTTCTTGACATTATAACTTGCCCTAGTTCCACCCTCTGCTTCCACCTCTGCAGTGTTCCTGAGCTCCAAGATATCACAATTATGGTGAAAACTATTAGCCTGGAAGCCATCAGTGGTGGAAGAATGGGAAGCAAACTCTTTCAAAGCTTCATTCCCAGATAATTTTCACTATTTAAACTTTTTGAAGGTTTCCTGGAAAACCCTCCTTGCAAACTTGTCTTTATTTGACTTGACTCAGAGTTTGTCCAGTGGAAAAGACTTTTTACCCTCTGGGACATTTGTTAAAAACAATCAAAGGGACTCAAAGGCAATAATTTAACTTCACAGAGATGGTACACAACAGATAGAAGAAACATTAGACTAATAAAAAATCTTAAAAACAAAAGCTGTAGAATAAGATGTCCATAGGGGTTTTGAGAAGCTTTGATGTATTCCTGAGAATTTGAAAACGACATGAATGCATTGGGATTTGTGCATTCCCAGGATGGTGTGCATACTCAGAAAAGACTTGAGAAGTCATCACCTTGATACTTATAACTTATGCAGAGGCTCTGATCAAGCAGAAAGTGAAGTAGGCCATAACACATATACACAAATAGCCCCTTGGCAACGAATGAGAGACTTATTGGTTCTAGGTGTTTGAAAATCTTTGTCCAATCATTAGCTAACGTATAAGCTAACTGAGCAGAGACTTCAGTGACCACATAAGATATAGAATACAGACTTTACAAAATTAGTTTCAAAAATTCAGTAAACAACAACAAACAAAACAACGTAATTCTTAGGGTTATCACTAAGACAACAAATCGAAAAAATATAGTAAAGGAAACAATAAGGGAATTAAAATGGTACAGCAGAAAATATCCATTTATCACAAAAGAAAGAAGTAATGGAGAAGAGAAACAAAAAAGCATATAAAAACCAAATAGCTAAATGGCAGACATAAATCCTAGCTTATTAATAACTAAAGTAAAGGTAAATGAATTAAACACTGCAATTAAAAGGCTAAGATAAGCAGAATGGATAAAAAATATGACCTAACTGTATGCTGTCAACAAGAAACAAACTTTAGATTCAAAAACACAAATAGATTGAAAGTAAAAGGATGAAAAATATACTATGAAGATAGTAACCAAATATGAGCTGGAGTAGCTATACTGGTATCCGGCAAAATAGACTTCAAGACAAAAATTGTTACTAGAGACAAAATAGGTGCATTTTACAATGATAAAAATAGGTAATCCATCAATGTTATAGCAATTAGAAACACATATGTACCTAACAACAAACCCTTAAAACACATGAAGTGAATACTGAAAAAATTGGAAGGAGAAATAGACAATTCAACAGTAATAGCTGGAGACTTTAATAACTCACTTTTAATAATTGAGAGTATAACTAGGTATAAAATCAACAAGGAAATAGAAGACTTGAACAACATTATAAATCAACTAGTCTCAGCAGACATGTACAGGACACTCCATCCAATGACAGCAGAATATAAATTCTTCTCAGGTGCACATGGAACAATCTCCAGGACAGGTCATATTTTAGGCCATAAAACAAGTCTCAATATATTTAGGAAGATTTAAATCACATAAAGTATATTTTCCAACCACATAGAATGAAATGAGAAATTAATCACAGGAGGAAATTTGGGAAATTCACAGATAAGTGGAAATTAAACAACACAATCTTAAATAACAAATGGGTCAAATAATAAATCACATGAAATTACAAACTACTTTGAGAAGAATGAAAATGAATAAACAACATGCCAGAAATTATGGGATGCAGCAAAACCAGCCCCTCAGAGGGACATTTATAACTGTAAATGTCTACATTTAAAGAGAAGAAAGATTGCAAATCAATAACCTAAATTTCCTTCCACCTTAAGAAACTAGAAAAATAAGAGCAGACTAAGCCAACAACAAACAGCACCAAAATATTAATGAAGACTACAGTGGAAATAATGAAATGGAGAATAGAAAAACAATAGAGAAAACCAACAAAACCAAATATTGGTTCTCTGGAAAGATGAACAAAATTCACAAACTATTGCTTAGACTGGCATAGCAAAAAAGAAAGTAGACTCAAATTACTAAAACCAAGTGAAAGAGGGGCCATTACTGTTGTCCTTATAGAGATAAAAGGAGTATAAGGGAATACGATGAACAATTATACCCCAATAAATTATATAACAGATAAAATGGAAAAATTCCTAGAAATACACAAAAACTACTGAATCTTAATGAAGAAGAAATAGAAAATCTGCATAGACTTATCACAAATAAAGAGATTCAATTAGTAATGAACAATATTCCTACAAAGAAAAGCCCAAGACCAATTGACCTCACGGTGAATTCTACCAAATTTTAAAGAATAATTAACATGACTTCTTCACAAACCCTTCAAAAAATAGAAGAGGAGGGAACACTTTCAAACTCAGTACATAAAGCCAGTGTTATCCTGTTATCTAAATCTTACAATGACATCACAAGAAAACTGCAATCCAATGTCCCTTGTGAATATAGATGTAAAAATCCTCAACACAATACCAGCAAATGGAATTCAACAATATATTAAAAAGATCACACAGTATAACCAAGTGGGATTAATTCTAGGAATGCAAAGTTGGTTCAACATCTGAATATTAATCGATGTAATACACCATATTCATAGAATAAAGGAAAAAAACACCTTGATCATCTCACTAGATGTCAAAACATCACTTGAAAATAATGCAACACCCTTTTATGATAAAAAATTTCAAGAACTTAAGAGAAGGCAACTCCCTCAACCTGATAAGGGGCATGAATGTAAAAACCACAGCTAATATCATATTTAATAGTGAAAGACTGAATGCTTTCTCCCTAATATCAGGAACAAGACAAAAATGTATTTTCTTACTATTTCTATTTAACATTGTACTGGAAGTTCTGGCCAAGGCAATTAGGTCAGAAAAAAATTAATGTCATCCATATTGGAAAGAAAAAATTAAAACTTTCTCTAGTTGTATATGTTGTGATCTCTTGTATAGAAAATCCTGAAGAATTGACCAAAAAAACTATTAAAGCTAATGAATGAGTTGATCAAGGTTGCAAGATACAAGATTGATATACAAAAATCAATTGTATTTATACAATTGTTCACTTATAGTGATGAACATTCTAAAAATAAAATTAAGGGAACAATTTCATATGTTATAGTATTTAAAAGAATAAAATACTTAGGAATAAATTTAACAAAAATAAGTGCAAGACACGTACACCAAAATGACAAAATTATTAAAAGAAATTAAGGAAGGCCTGAATAAATGCAAAGTTACTCATGTTCATGGAATTGGAAGACAATATTATTAAGATAATAATATTCCCAAAAGTGATGTACAGATCCATTACAGTCCTTATTAAATTCCTAGCTGGCATCTTTGCAGAAATTCACAAGCTGATTCTAAACCTTATATGGAAATACAAGGGACCAAGAATAGCCAAAACCATCTTAAACAAGGAGAACAAAGATAAAAGATTCACACTTCCATATTTCAAAACTTATAAAGAAAGCTACTTTAATGAAGACTATGTGGTATTAGCATAAGAGTAAATATACAGATTAATGTAAACAAACTGAAGCTCCAGATAAATTTATATATTTATGGTCAATTAATTTTCCATAAGTGAGCCATGACAATTCAATGAATAAAAGAACAGTCTTTTAAATTAATGGTACAGGGTCAAATGGCTATCCAAATGCAAAGGACTCCTACTTCACACTGTATACAAAATTTAACTCAAAATGCATCAAAGATTTATATGTAAGAGCTAATGTATAAAACTCTTAGAAGAAAACCTAGAGGCTCCTCTTTGTGACCTTGTATTTAACAATGAATTCTTTGTGATGACACCAAAAGCACAAACAACAGAAAGAACAATAGATAAATTTGACATCATCAAAATTAAAAACTTTTGTGATTCAAAAGGTCACTATCAAGAAAGTGAGAAAGCAACCCCAAAAATGGGAGAAAATAATTGCAAATAATATGTCTGATAAGGGCCTAGTATCCAGAATGTATAAATAACTCCTACATCTTAACAATAAAAAAGCAAATAACCCAATTTAAAAATGGAAGAAACATTTGACTATGTGTTTCTCCAAAGAAGATATACAAATAGCCAGTAAGAACATGATTAGATACTTGATGTCATTAGTCAATAGAGAACTGCAAATCAAAACCACAATGACATTTGCAACAACATGGATGAACCTGGAGGATGTTAAGTGAAATAAGCCAGTCACAGAAGGAGTACGTGATTCCACTTATGTGAGGTATATGAAATAGCCAAATTCATAGAAGCAGAGCATAGAATGATGGTTGCCAGAGGTTGTGAAAAAGGGAAATAGGGAGTTGTTCAATGGATATAACGTTTCAGTTATGTAAAATGAATAAGTTCTAGAGATCTGCTGTGCACCCAAGTATCTGTAGTTAACAATACTGTATCGTGCACTTAAAATTTTGTTAAGAAGGTAGAGCTCATATTAAGTGTTTTTAACACACACACACACACACACACACACACAATCCACCCTCTTCTGCAAAAAGCAAAGAGGAACAAGCAAACTTTTGGAGGTAATGGATATATCTACTATATGGAAAAAACCCGAACGAACTTTTTGGCCAACCCAATACTTGGATTATGTTGACGATTTCACAGGTGTATGCATATGTCCCAAATCATCAAATTGTACAGATTAAATATGTGCCACTTTTGTTTATCAGTTATACCTCAATAAAGCTGTTTTTATTTTTATTTATTTATTTTTTAATATCTTTATTGGAGTATAATTGCTTTACAATGGCACATTAGTTTCTGCTTTATAACAAAGTAAATCAGTTATACATATACGTATATCCCTATATCTCCTCCTTATTTGCATCTCCCTCCCACCTTCCCTATCCCACCCCTCTAGGTGGTCACAAAGCAGTGAGCTGATCTCCCTGTGCTATGCGGCTGCTTCCCACTAGCTATTTTATATTTGGTAGTGTATATATGTCCATGCCACTCTCACTTCATCCCAGCTTACCCTTCCCACTCCCCATGTCCTCAAGTCCATTCTCTATGTCTAAAGCTGTGTTTAAAAAGGAAAAACAAAACACACAATGAGATGCTGCTTCACAGCCACTAGGATGGATACAATAAAATGATAGCCAATTACAAGTGTTGATGAGGATATGGAGATATTGGAACCCTCATACACTGCTAGTTGAAATGTAAAATGGTGTGGTCACTTAGAAAATAAGTTGGACAGTTCCTCAAAATATGACCACATAGCCTAGAAATTTCACTCTTAGGTATATACACAAGATAATTGAAAACGTGTTCACACGAAGAGCTGTATGTGAATATTCATGGCAGTATTATTTATAATAGCAAAAAAACAAAAACAACCCAAATGTCCATCAACCAATGAACGAATAAACAAAACGTGGTCTATCCATACAGTGGAACATAAAGAATGAAAATAAAAATAATAAAATAAAAATAAATGAATATAAGAAGAATGGACTATTGATTCATGCTACAGCATGGATGAACTGTGAAAATATTATGCTAAGTAAAAGAAGCCAGATAATAAAAGCCACCTACTATATAATTTTATTCATATGAAATGCTCAGAATAGATAGAACATTTAGAGACAGAAAGTAGACTAGTGGTTGTCAGTAGCTAGGAGTGCAGAAATTGGGAGTGACTGCTAATAGTTACTGGGTTCTTTTTGGACTGATGTAAATGTTCTGGATTTAGATAGTGGTAATAGTTGCCTAGTAGTGTGAATATACTAAAAATCACTGAATTGTATAATTTAAAATAGTGAATTTTTTGGTATACAAATTATGTATCAATTAAAAATAGAAAAATATGAACATATAATACATTATCTTAAGAAAAATTAAAGCAATTACATATTACATTGAAATTTAACTTTCTAGAAGTTTTAAATATTTGTTAGTTATTTTGTATTATTTTATACTACAGTTTCATTATGGTGTATTTTTCAAAACAAAATTTCATTATTTTACTGATTTTATATTTTAAAAATTTAATAACTTTCTATGTAATATATAAATAATTTCATAGATAAATTGTGATATAGAGATAGCAATTTGACCCTCTAAATGTACCATCAAAGACAAAAGTTTCCTGTTTGATAATAACTTTGTACATTTTTATAGTGTAGTTTAAATAGGAAGTACCCTTCACAAACATTTAAATATTTACTGATTTTAGAATTCCTAGTTGTCTTCATGAAGATAACTTAAGATATAAAATATTATGTTTCAATTTAAATTTTTCTTATTTATTTTATAATTTCTAAAGTATAATTTCTTTAGAATATATCTTCCTACAAAAACCACTGATTTCACAGGCTTATGGTGTCTACTCCTTTTTTCATAACTTTCAATGTGCAATTTAAATAGGTATATAAAGTTGATTTTAAAATATTTGTTATTAATTTTATAATTTCTCTAATGTAATTCATTAACATGTGTATGTACTTCAAGGAAAACCATTCAAATGTTTACTGGCATTGAAATTCTTAATCATTAAAACATAATTATCTCAGTTTAAGATGTAAGCAATAGTATGTTATGTTGTTATACTAGTCCTCCAAAAGTTTTCACCACCAAAGTAAAATTTTAATACTTGTTATTTCTTTTATATCATTTTGTTATGCAGTTTTATTAAGATTTCATTTTCAAGACATGCTAGGCAAATGTTTTCTTGACTTTAGCATTCCTCTTCATTTTAGTACATTTCTGAAAAATTAATACTTTCTTCATCCCAGCAATTCTACTGTTAGGAGTTTATCATAAAGATAAGTTTACCCACATCTACAAACATAACAAGGACACACAAAGATCGGTATAGAGTGTTCATTGCAATCTTGTTTCTAAGAGCCAACAAAAATCAAACAGATAACAACAGAAAAATAAAACAAAATTAAACAGAATAACTCCAAGAAATGAAAATTATTTAAAATTATGGAAAATGATAGTTTCTATGTAGCTATATTAAAATGAATTATTTCTATGTATATTGATAATATGGCAAAATGTAAGACAAATTTAGTGACAAAAGCAACTTATAAACTGGTGTACCTTATTTGTTTTAAATAATATTATGTATATGTCTTTTATATTAAAACTATATGATATAAAATAAATATCCAGAAGTCCATCCTGATTTAAGTAAATAACTGTATAAACACTTACATACATACATAAGTACATCATGAGACAGAGGGGACAGATTTTCCTTATGGAAGAATTCCAATTAACAAGTGTAGAAGGAAAGAGAAAAAATAATTACCATTAGGAAATCACCGCAATAATTCACAATTATTGCAGACAAGATCCCCCAATCGATGCCAAAATTATTGGGCAAAATTTGAAGATCTCCCCCCAAATGTTTGTGAATTACGAAGGAGAAAATAGTAACTTTACAGTGCAGAAACCCAGAAGACAATACCTTAACCATGTGATCAAGGTTAACACCTGCAGTAATAAGACATGTGACATACTGTACCTCCTGATATGATGCACTAAGGGCACAATATCACTTTTGTGATATTCTTGCCATAAAAATCATAAACTCAATCTACTCAAGAGAAAACATCAGAAAAAAGAAAATTGAAGGCTATTTTATGATTAACAGTAATATTCTTCAAAAGTATCAAAGTCATGAAAGATAAGGAAAGATTGAGGGAATCTTACAGACTGAAGAAGATTATGGAGGCATGAGAAGTAAATGCAGTCTGAGATTTTGAATTGGATCTTGTAGGAGAAAAGGGACGTCAGTGGAAAAACTTGTGAAAATTTAATGAGGTCTTTACTTAATAGTAGCATACCAAAGTTCCTGGTTTTGATAATTATAAATGGCTATGTAAGATGTCAACATCTGGGAAGCTGGGAGAAGCGTATATGAAAACTATCTGTATAATTTTTGCAAATTTTGTGTAAATCTAAAATTGTTTCAAAATAAAGTGTTTTAAAACAAAACTATATGGCATAGTATAATGTAATATGAACTATACGTGTTTGTATTTTTTGAGGTGTAATTCATGTAACATAAAATTCACAATTGTAACCACTTTTGCAATGGGTATAGTATGTATAGTTAAGTGGCTTTAGTACATTTACAGTGTTCTACAACCATCATAACTAATTCTAGAACATTTTAATCACCCGGAAAAGAAACTCCATACCTATTAAGCAGTAACTTCCCATTCTTCCCCCACCCCCAGCCCTTGGAAACCACTAATCTGCTATATGGATTTACCTATTCTCTTTATTTCATATAAATGTAATCATACAGTATGTGGACTTTTGTGTCTGATGTCTTTCACTTAGCTCTTAGGTATATACCTATGAAAATTGAAAATAGGTTTTTAAACAAAAAGTTTTACACTAGTGTTCATTAGCCGCATTATTCATAATAACAAAAGTGGAATCCAAATGCCATCAGCTAATGAATGGATAAATAAAATATGGATAAATGGATAAATAAAATATAAATAAAATATGGTTTATTCATACAACAAAATATTATTCAGCCTAAAGAGAAATGAAGTACATGCTGCAGTGTGGATGAATCTTGGAAACATTACATTAAGTTAATTTGTATTTTTTAAAGTATTGATATTATACACACACACATACTGAAAGGCTTAGTGTGGTAAGAAAAATTAATTGAAACTACCAGAATTGTAGATATGGATGGGAACTTAAAAATAATTTAATATAATAGTTGGCTGAATTTTTATAGGTGGGACAATTGAAATAAAAATAAAACTACGTATAGTATGTGTGTATGTGTGTGTGTGTGTGTGTGTGTGTGTGTATCTTTGAAGGATACTAATACTAAGCATGAAATATTAGGTATATATCTGTGTAGAATAGTTCCTTTTTAGTGTGCATAGAAAATAGTTGTATAAGCATAATTAGTAAAAGTTTAAAATATAAGGTATTAAATTTAATTCCACTTCTAGGGGTTTATCCTTTATAAGAATTAACACAAGTACAGAAGTATATAACGCCATGCAAAAATATAACTGCTTACTTAACTTTAAGATCTGTTTTTGTATATGCATTTTATATTTATCCTTTTAAGGTATAAAAGAGATTTTATATACATTTATATATTCAATGAACATGTCCAAAAAGCTATTCCAAGAGCTGCTAATATTGATTAGCAGGAGTTGGAAAAGAGGTAGGTGTAGAGAGAGGAATTTTTATTTTACATCTCTCTGTGCTGTTTTTCTCTTTTTTGTCATAGAATTATTTTTATTGGGGGTGTCATACAACTCTGGCTTATAAGGCGAGGTCAGCCATTTTGGGTTTGTTTAACTCCCTTATTTTACAGATAGGAAACGTCAGATTAGGAAACGTCAGGAAAGTGAAATAATTTATTCAGGCACAGCCTGTAGCAGAAGCCGTTTGGGAAAGTAAATCCTCTAGATTCATACAGTACTTTTCCACTGCCCTACACCTGTTCAGTTACACTGCTCATTCCTATGAAATATAATCACAAAACCATCAGTCATTCCAAATGTTCCAAGGATGTTTCCGGAGTACATGATTCAGAAGAGCGATGGAAAGATTCTCACAGTACAATATTTGTCTGCTGCCATAATCGTAAAAAAAGGCAATCACATTTCCAAGAATGAAAACAGATGCAAATGTATAAGTAGTTGGAACTGAAATATAAGCATGTGTTCAGAGACCATGAATAGCTTCTTTTTTTCTCTCTAGACATAGTTTAACGATGCAATCTTTTCAGCTTTCAGAAGAGCAACGGCTGAGATTCCAGCTTAATCCTTAGGTAGCAACTTCCATTAAGGTCGGTTGGGCCTCTGCCTGGTGTTTTATGCGAGGAATTCTGTTATACAGTGGCTGTAGGGGAGCAAGGGAGATGCAACAATAGCCTACAGACCTAGTAACTGTTTGAATGGGCTGACTGCTTGGGATTTGTGTTGTGAAATTGTTCAATCCCTATGATACCAATGGTTTTCATTGGATCTTAACATTTCAGAGTCATAAGGAACATTAGGGATTACCTAATACAAATACTTTATTTTACATACAGGGAAATTGAGGTTCAGAAAGGGAAAGGATTTTCCCAAAGCCATGGGTTTAGTTGTTTTTGTTTGTTTCCTGTTCTAGAAGGCACATATTGTATTTTCCAGATTTGTGGTAGCAACTGAAAAGGAGGTTCACCTGGGTTTTCATGGATTAATTTACTTGGAGGATCTCAAAGTGTGGTTCTTGGACCATCAGTATCAGCATAATTTAGGAGTTTATTAGAAATGCAAATGCTGAATCATAAATGCTGAGGTTGGGGCCCAGAAACATGTATTTTAATGAGCCTTTCAGGTGATTGTGATACATGCTCAAATTTGAGAATTTTCATTATTTATAAATTATCATTTGTCATAAATCTGATATGGGCCAAACTCTATCCTAGCTTAAGTTTGGCACTTACTTAAGGCCAAACAGATGGTTTCTAAACTATGAAGTAAGTTACTCCAGATGTTTTTCTGCAATCTTCCTCCACCTGGCCCATCCACTCTCTGCCATTGCTGCCCTAACACTACTTCTAGGCTCCTAATATTCGCATGTGACTGAGTCTTAGATACTTGGGTTCTAGTTTCATCTCTTACTGTATGACTTTGGGTAATTCCCTTCTCCTCTCTGGACTTCAAGTTATTTATATGTGAAATGAGAATACTGGGCTCATCTTTGACACCTCCATTAGCAGATTTTCACTTCCACACTTGGAAAAGCCCTAATAGCTTTCATTTGCCCTTAATTAAATTGAAGTTACTCTTTTCCTTGACTGGGGAATCTTGTGTTCTAAGTTTAATCTCCCATGTGTGATTAAGGACTTTGAAGGCTGAGAAAGACATTGAAGTCCTTCACCTGCAGCTAGGAATGATATTTTTATTGGGTAAAGGTCTATCATGGAGCCCTGAATCCCAGTTGAGACTATGGTAGGAAGCACTGGGATGAGTTTGACAGAAGAAATAATGTGGCTCTTAAACAATTTTACTTCTTGGTCAGAGTTTTAGTGGCAAAGGGGAAAGTGCTGGAAAATTATGACATCCTTTTATTCCCTAACCCACTGCCAGTGTGTCAGGGGCTCTTTGAGGAGGCGAGTTTTCTCAAGGCAAGTGAATTGAGACTTGAATTTGATTTTTAAGTCATTGTGATGTCCTAATGGTCATGACAGTATGTACTGTATATAGTAGAAAGTATATTTTTCTTGAAGTAGGGTAGTTTTTATTTAACTTCTCAACTCTGTCATTTGCTAGTTGTGTACTTCTGAGAATGGAACTTAACTTCTCTGTGTTTCAGTGTCCTCATTTGTAAAATAGGGTTAATAACACATGCCTTGGCTATTTCCAGAAAAGGCATGAGACAGTATATGAGAAAGTGTCTGGAACATGATAAGGGCTCAATAAATATTTGTTGTTGAAGTCCACCTGGAGTGTGGCCAGCAGTTACTCAAGTTAACTAGCATTGATTTTAGTGTTGGAAACAGCACTTCAGAGAAAGAGCTGGAAGCTTACTATTCTACCATTAGGGTCATTCCTTTGAATCTCACAGAATTCCCTGGCAAAATGTAGTTATCTCTGGAAGAGATATGATCAAGCAAAACCTGAGAGAGGAGGTTAGAACACATTCCAACAGAAAGCACAATTTTCTGGGGATGGGACACAAGGAAGCTGCCTGCTTAAAAGGTATAGATAGAGGAGGTTGTGGTAGACCAAAAAAGCATTGTTGCCTTGGTCATAGTGGCAGTCTACCATATAAAGCTTCATTCTAGTCCCTTCAAGTTAGGGATAAGTTAGAGTTAAGGTTGAATGCAAAGAGAAGCATCACTAATGAGGTCAGCAGAGGAGTCCAGCAACCCTGTTGGGATTGACCTAATCTAAGCAAACTTAAAGCACCCCACCTAGGCCTCACTTTCCTACTTAAGGTCTCTTGCCTCCTCTTTATCCTAACTCCTACTTCTAGAACATTGCTGGGTTAGGTGTTAGAAAAGCAGTTTCAGACTATACACTAATATGTGTATTACTAATAGCCCTCTGGATACATGTTTCCCTCTCCTCTCCCAAACTGACTCCTTACCTGAATGCTCAGTCCTAGAACTGTTTTTGATAGGTTGGCCTTTGGAGGGAGCAGGAGGAAGTAGAAACACTAATTCTCTTTCTTCTTCTATTGCCCTTTTTATCTAAAGCCGAAGGACTAAACTGTGTTGGTTTTTCTGGCTTATCTTCAGCTATCAGCTTCCATAGCCAAAGGGTGAGGTTAGCATGCCTTATACCCAAATGCCCCTCTGATTCCATTGTGTGCCCTATTCCAGGTGTCAACACTTGTGAACTGAGCTGTAGGTTAGTGGAGACTGGGATTTCAAGAAAACCCTAATTTCAGGCATTATCATTTATTATATATTTTCTATGGGCCAAATTCTGTGCTAAGTGCTTCAATACATATTATCTCATTTAATCCTTCTAGTGAGGTATGCTATTATTATTTCATTTTTTTAGATTGAGATAAATTGCCTTTATGAATTTCACCCTGCTAGTAAGTGGTAGACTTAGAATTGGAACCTAAGTCTGTCAAACTCCATCTTCCTAGCTTGGCCACTTTAGAATCCCTTGAGTTACAAATCTAGGTGGCCAAAGAGCAGCTTCTCCCTTCATCTAAGTGATTATTTGCCTGGATGACTATAGAATTCATTTTCTCTGCCTTTTTCTGTCTCCCTATACTTTTATTCTCTTGGGGATTGGGTTGTGACTTATTGAGATGGATCTGGTCCCCAGTTCTCTGCTTCTCTGGGCAATCCACAGGAGAAAGTTTGAACCCAAAAAGCTTCTTCTACTTTAGTCCTCAGCTGAGTAATCAAAGTAGTACAGCTGTTAGGAGAGCAACCTTGGGAGAAATGTAAAGTTTGTCTTTCAGTCTTTCTAACGCTTTTACTGTTAATGTCTAATCTCCTCACAGCAAAATAATGCTTGTGCAAACTATTACCCATTCATCAGATTGACTTTCTATTGAGTGTTCTTTAATTACAATTCTGATCTCTGTCTATCCAAGTTCATTAATAGCTGTCTTGCTCATTTGGTATAGATATCTGTTCACAATTTGGGAAAAAAAATGAGAGGAATCATTGACTAAAGTTATTCACAAAATGTTTGAGGTGGTAAGGATCTTACACATCATGTCATGTAATCCCTTCTTGCTGATGACAACAAAATGAAGGGGAAGATAGGACTTGCCCAAAGCGATACACCAAGCACCCAGGTCCCCAACTTTGAATCCAATAGGTTCTTTACTGTTACAACAGTGCTTAATATCCATTTACTGATTATTTTAGAATTGGTTGATGGTCGTGAGGTAGGTAGGTCTTTCTGGTATCCCAGAAGCATAGCATGTAGGAAATAGTATACTACTGGGCAAGATTTAAAAGCACAAAAGTCTTTCAATAGGTCTGATATTTAGCTAGTTACTCCAATATGATTATACCAGTTATGTTAAGTAATTGACCATTCTCATTTGTTAGTGTCTATGACATACTGGTTGTAAAATATTTTGAATGTCAATTCTGCCCATAGGTGCTAAGCATATAATGTAAATGAGGAAGGTGGGCCATGTGGGTATTTTCAAGTTGAAATACACTTAAGTGTAACATGATCATGGTGAATTTTAGTTAGTGCCAAAGTTTGAGATTGTATTTATTTGCATTTCAATAGCTACCAACTATTTAGAAGATTGAAAGAGAATGTTCTAGAGCAGTGGTATCAAGTAGAAATACAATGTGAGTACATAAGCATTTTTAATTGAAATTTTTATTGACATAATTATGCAGCTGTAAGAACAAATAGAGTTGTCGTGTAGTGTTTACTTAGTTACCCTCAAAGGTAACATTTTACAAAACTGTAGTGTAATAGCATGATCAGTATATTAATATAGATTCAATTCACCAGTCATTTTCAGAGATTTCTGATTTAATTTTGTGTGTGTGTGTGTGAGCATATTTAGTTCTATACAGTTTTATTACATATATAGGTTTGTGTATCTACCACCACAGTCAAGGTACTGAACAGTTCCATCACTGTAAAGATTCCTTCTGTTGCCCTTTTATAGCCACACCGACGTACCTCCCAACCCCAACTCCCAACCCTTGGAAACCACTAATTACTTCTCCATCTCTATAATTTTGTTATTTCAAGAATGTTATATAAATGGAATCATACAATTTGTGACCTTTTGGGATAGCCATATTTAAAGACTTAGCATAATTCCCTGTAGATTCATCCAAGATGTTGCCTGTTTCAATAGCTCATTCCTTTTTATTGCTGACTAGTACTCCATAGTATGGGTGTACCACAGTGTGTTTAACCATTCACCCATTGAAGAACATGTAGTCTGTTTCCATCATTTGGTTATTACAAGTAAAGCTGTTGTGGACATGTTACCATTCTCTGGAATCATTGCCCAAGAATGTAATTGCTGGGTTGTATGATAAGTGCTTGTTTAGTTTTGTAATTAAGTGAAAAACTGTTTTCCAGGATGGCTGTATAATTTGCATTTCCACCATCAATGTGTGAATGATCCAGTTTCTTTGTATCCTTGCCAGCATTTGATGTTGTCACTGTCTCTTATTTTTGCCATTCTGATGTGTGGTTTTAATTTCATTTCTCTTGTGGCTAATAATATTGAACAAATTTCTGTATGTTTACTTGCCATCTGTATATCCTCTTTGTTAATATGTTTGTTTATGTCTTTTGCCTGTTTTCTAATTGTGTTTTTTTTTTACTGTTGTTTTGAAGGTTCTTTATATATTCTATAAATTAGCTGTTTGTCATATAGGTCTTTTGCAAATACTTTCTTCAAGTCTATACTTGTCTTTCCATCCTTTTACCATGGGTTTTCACAGAGCAAAAGTTTTTAATTTTGATGAGATCCAATTTATGAAGTTTTCCTTTTATATATCATTCTTTTGTTTTATTTGCCTGGCCCCACACCCTGGAAATTTTCTCTTATGATTTTTTCTAAAGTTTTATTGTTTTATGTGTTATGTTTAAATCTATGGTACATTTTAAATTATATTTTCTAAAAGGTGTGGTTTTTTACCTTCATGTATGTCCAGCTGCTCCAGCACCAATTCAATGGGTTTTCAGTTTGTTGAAAATTAATTGAGCATATTTGTGTAGGTCTCTTTCTGGGTCCTCTATTCCATTCCATTGAGCTTTGTATCTTTCCCTCCATCAATACAACCCTATCTTGATTACTGCAGCCATATGGTAAGACAATATCAGATAGAGTGATTTCTCCTGAATTGTTCTTTTTTTTTCACTATTGTTTTAGCTATTCTAGATCCTGTGGATCTTCATATAAATTTTAGAACAGACTTGCTTATTTCTCCAAAAATCCTTGCTGGAATTTTTACAGGAACCTCATTAAACCCATAGATCAATTTGGAGAGAATTCATGTCTTTACTATGTTAAGTTTTACAATTCATGAACATAGTATATAGCTCTGTATATTTAGGTCTTCTTTGATTTACTTAATCAGCATTTTGTAATTTTCAGCATACAGATTCCTGTACAGGTTTTGTTAAGGGTATACCTAAATATTTAATTTTCTTTGGTGTGATTATAAATGGTATTGTGTTTTAAATTTCAGTTTCTACCTGTTCATTGTTAAGTATATACGAATATTACTGATATTTTTGTGTTGATCTTATATCCTGTGACCTTGCTGAACTCACTTATTAGTGCTAGAAGTGTTCCATAGACTCCTTGGGACTTTCTATGTACACAATCATGTCTGCAACTAGAGACAGTTTTATTTCTTCTCTTCCAATTTGTATGCCTTTTATTTATTTCCCTTGCCTTATTGCAGTGGCTAGAACTTCCAGTATTATTTCAGAGAAGAGTGATGAGAGTGGATATCCTTGCCTTCTTCCTGATCTTAGAGGAAAAGAATTCAGCCTTTTACCATTAAGTATGATGTTACCTGTAGGTTTTTTTTTTTTGTAGAGTGGGTGAGTTAAATATATTTTTATCAAGTTGAGGAAATTCCTGTCTATTCCTAATATTCTGAAAATTTTCATCATGAATAGGTGTCACATATGTGAATTAATATTTTCTAAAAGTCCCATAAAAAATTTAAAAATAATATTAATTTTAATATGTATATCCAGTGTTATTGTTTTGGTATATAATCAGTATAAAATTATTAATGAGATATCCTTTACATTCTTTGTGTACTTAATCTTAGAAATCTGGTATAAATTTTACACTCACAGCATATCTCAATTCAGACTAGCCAATTGTGGTAGTTGCTACTATATTGGATCTAAAGTGGTCTAAAGTGAAATCTCAGGAAGGAAGCAGTTCAACATATTTTAAGCAAGGAATTTGAGTTGATCTATTTTGCTTTTCTCTCTTCAATCTTTATAAAGATCCCATGGTGAACAGGATAGCATAGTCCATCTGAACATTGTGAGTTCTCAACTCAAACTAGCAGTACAGTGTAACAATTTTTATGCCCTTTTTTTTCTTAAAATGTAGTTGCACATGTAAATTGTTTTAGTCTGATATAAGGAAATCAATAAATACGGGAATTGGGCTTCTCTGGTGGCGCAGTGGTTGAGAGTTCACCTGCCGATGCAGGGGACACGGGTTCGTGACCCGGTCCGGGAAGATCCCACATGCTGCGGAGCGGCTAGGACCGTGAGCCATGGCCACTGAGCCTGTGCGTCCGGAGCCTGTGCTCCGCAACAGGAGAGGCCACAACAGTGAGAGGCCCGCGTACCACAAGAAAAATAATAAAACAAAAAAATAAATACGGGAATTATTCTTGATAGCCATATTTTATCCAATTTAGTCACTAGTATAGCTAGAGCCCTGGATTAAGTATATGAGCATAACCTAAAATCGTTGGATATCAGTGGAGTGGGTGGGATGACAAAATATAAAATTACAGATCTCTCACCAAACAGCTGTGCAATCTTGGATAAATCCTTTGACCTCTTCAGGCCTCAGTTTACCCAGTTGAAAAATAAGATGTCTAAGATCCCTTCCAATTCTAGGACTATAACAAAGCTCTTTGATTTATGCATTCTATCAATAAATATATGTGAGGGCTCTAATATGTGCCAGGCACTATGGTAGCACCTGCATATAGACAAACTTTATTATTTACTCTTCACTCTATTGAAGCTCATACTCTATTGAGAGAGATAGAATTAAACAAATAATTACAAAAATAAGTTACAGTGTTGAAAATGCTATAGGGGAAAAATCCAAGGTCATTTAACCTACTTGGCAGAGGGAGATCAGGAAAGGATCTCTTGACATTTAAGCAGAGCATGTCACTAGTTTTTTATCCCATTGTTAAACTCACTTATGCTAAAAGCTAAAACGTCAGCATAAATTTAAGCATACTAGTGGTTATATTCTCAATGTCCATAAGGTAAACATGGTACTCAAAGACAGAGGACTTTTCTCTTTGTGGCCAGAACATATATAATGTTATTAAAGATAAAATTATTCTGAGGAAAACAACGAGAATGCTTGTTGTAGGGCTTTGAAATATGGCGTATAAAATAACTGTCAAAGGGACTGGTTTATTTTGTTTGTTTGTTTGTTTTTTATCTGGAAGAGGCTTGGGGTTTCAGTGGAATGATGGATAGGTAAGCTTATTCAGATAGCTGAAATGTTGTCACAGGGCAATGGCAACAGTTTTGTTCTCTGCAGTCCCAAGGAGGAAGCTACAGAATGAAAGATAGCAGCTAAATCTAAGAATAGTCAAAGGGGTCCACAGTTAGGGTATGGAGATTGGGGGAACAGAGGGAGATTAAAATTCCAACAAGTGAGCTGGATTTGATGATCTTCATAGTTCCTTTGAACTTTGAAATTCCAGTAAATTCAACTTCATTTAGGGAGATGAAAAACCAAAGAAATCCATTAGGTTGTTTTTCTAGTTTTGAAAATGGAACATTGACAAAATGCAGACATTGGGTAGGAAAAAAAACTGGGAGTTAGAATTGAAAAAGTCAATAACTCAGAGAAAGCCTGGAAACTATCTAAAAACTCAGGATATGTGTGGCTAGAGATCAAAAATACCCGGGACTTGGAAAAAACCAAACAACCACAGCATAACTACCTGGCCAAATCAAAGAGGCTATTGCAGGGAGAGACAACATTTTTTAAAGACGGTCCAAATCTGGAGAAAAGGGAAGGACACAACTTGCAGGGTTTGAGGGGGTAGGAATTTCTAGGAATCCAGAATAGGGTAGGAGTGAGAGCAGGGAGACTTCCAGATGAGTCACAGAATTCAGAGGTTTGGAGATCTGTTCCAGAGTGGGAGAGATGTCCTTCATTTTATCATTTCAATTTGTATTGTTTCACCACTCCCCAATCCTGGCATTTCCCCAACCAAGTATCTCTTTTTCATTTTCAAAGAGTATTATTATTTTTACACTTATTTTAAGAAAACTTTGTTTCATTTTCTGAACTAAAATAGCAGAGGAATTGAACCTCTGTCCACTACTCTTCAAAAAACTTGAATTGTTAAAGATAGTTTTGACTTGTGTGTTGACTCTTGATTGAATTTCCCCCTTTTTGAGTAAATAGTACTTGACAGAAAAAAGGTTCTGTTTTTAGTGCTAGAGCCAGGCTGTGCTTATGGTTGGTGGGGGTAAGAATGGGAAAGGCAGATGATCAAAGGTCTCTGTTTCCCTGACCTATTTACAGTGGTGGCATCCATTTCCTTCATAGTTCCTAAAATGAGTAGGTTGTCTAGGAAATCAGCATATCTTCTTTGGCATGACAGTAGGGGTAAAAAGGTGTTTGAAGAAGAATACCAAGAAACCCTTTGCTTGGCTGAAATGAAAAGAGTGGATTGTCAAGGGAGTACTTTATGGACCTGCAATAGCCCTATTAAGGATTTATTCCAAACCCAAGAAGAACCATTCTTGAGTCCTTCCCCCCACCCAACTTCCTCCTTAGTGGCACCCTGGATCTGAGTTCCTTCTTTATCTAAGACTTCATATGAACCATCCACTTTTATAATTAAGAATTAATGAAAAAAATGTAAAGAAGTTATTATCAACAAACGTTCTCTATTAGTGGGATGTCTTACATTCTCTTCCCATAAAACAGCAAGATGGCTGATGTTGATAACTAAATTATGAGTAGATATTCTCTAAATCATTGATCAAATCTCTTGCTGGTATGCCTGGTATTTCACTGATAAATGGCTCACCCAGATGTTGGCAACTTGTAGTATACTAGAGAATAAGTCTCATCTTTTGAGATTTTCCTACTTGATTTGCTTTTTAGCAATTAATTCTTAGAGGAAAACAATGACCAACTAGTATTGGGCCTGTTACTGCCAGGCTTGGACACTTGTAGCCCCTCCAGGTCAAATGCAGGCCATTGTACACCATCCAGCTGATGGCAAGAAATGATGGGAGCTATTCTGTGCTTTCCAGCTGTTTTAGGAGGTAGAAATTCATGGTTTTATTTTTGTTTTTGAAGGCTTAGCATATCAGCCCCGGTGAAGTGTGGGAACATGCTTCTCAGTAAGTGTAAAATGACCTAATACAACAAATTTGGCATCATTGTACTTGAATTAAGATGCATCAAAGCAATTTCTTTACTGCCACCTGTCAATTAAGAATGGTATTTTTTCCTGCCTTCTACTTATAAAGAGAATCTCATATCTGGACGGTGATTTATAGGTTCCAAAACATTCTCACTTTTTGTGTCCTTATTTGATATTCTCAACAGCCTCATGAGGGAGGTCTAACTCTTCATTTTGCAAATGGGGAAATAGGTTTGGAGAGATTAAGGAACTTGATTGAGATTTCACAGCTGTAAAAAGGCAAAGCTGAACTTCATTAAAACCCAAGTTTATTGACCCCAAACCTAGTGTTCTTTTGTGGTATTGCACTTCTCAATCAATGGTAAAGAAACTGAAACTGAAATAGTCAAGTCACACAATAAGTAAATGGCAAAACTAGAATACTCAAAATTTCAAGTTTAGAATCCGAGATAAGGACTTGAGCATTGACAGTTTATCAGGGAGATGAGAAGCAGGAGTAAGGGAGTATAAGACAGTCTATCTAAAGGATTACCAATTTTGTTGATCTTTTAAAAAAAATCAACTTTTGGATTTGTTGATTTTTTTCTATTATTTTTCTGTACTCTGTTTCATTAATTTCTGCTCTAAATGTTATTATTTCCCTCCTTTTGCCTTAGTTGTGTTCAGCTTGTGTTTTTTTGTTTGTTTGTTTGCTTGTTTTTTAGTTTCTTAAGGTAGAAAGTTGGGTTATTGGTTTGAGGTCTTTCTTCTTTTTCTTCCATTACAGGCTATTACAAGATATTAAATATAGTTCTCTGTACAGTAGGTCCTTGTTAGCTTTCTTCTTTATTAATATAGGCCTTCACAACCATAAATTTCCCTCTAAGGACTGGCTTTCCTGCATCGCATAAGTTTTGTTATGTTGTGTTTTCTTTTTCATTCATCTCAAAGCATTCTCTCATTTCCCTTGTGATTTCTTCTAATAACCATTGGTTATTTAGAAATATTTAATTTTCACATATTTGTGAACTTCTCTAATATTCTTCTGTTATTGATTTCTAATTTTATTCCATTATGAGGACATACTTTGTAGGATTTCAATCCTTTTAAATTTATTGATGGATATTTTATGGCCTAGCATATGGTCTATTCTGAAGAATGTTCCATGTTCACTTCAAGAATATGTGTTCTGCTGTTGTTGGATGCAGTGTTCTAGAATTCCGTGATGTCTAGTTGGTTTATAGTGTTGGGTGGTGTGTTTTATAGTTGCAGTTTTTAACAGTGTTTTCTCTTTTACTTGAAAAACCAATAAATAGGAAACAAGTTGATAAAACTTTAAAAAAGGTAGGAAACTACTAGCTAAATCAACATATAAAATGAAAAATTTCCAACTTGTGTTCATATATTAAAATACGTTTTATTTTTAAATTTAGTTCCTGTGGAAAACAGTTTTTAATAAATTATAAACATTAAGAATAATTATGCTTAACTTCTTATTCAATTAATTGATTAATCATAGTTGGTGAATATAGTTAAATGGGCACCATATACATTTAGTAAAATTTAAAGGAAAAATACATTAAACTGGAAAACAGAAGACGTGCATTCTAGATCTGGCTCTGTAACTAATTTGCTGTATGGCCTCCATGGAGAATCTGACTTCTCTTGGCAGCAGTGTCTCTATCAGTAAAAATGGACTATTCCAGCTACAGCATTTTTTCTATGGGTCAGAAAAAGCATGAGATTTGAGAGAGAGACTTAAGTTTGTTTTAGAACTTCAGTTTCTCCAAGTGACCTTCGCCTCCCTAGGACTTGGTTACTGGACCTATAAAATGAGGAGAATAATATATACCTTGCTAAACATTTGTTAGGTTTAAATGAGATTTCATAGGTAAAATAGCTAGCACAGAGTGTGGTGAACAATAGGTGCTTGCTTGTTAAACATTTAGTTGTCTTTTCTTTATGAGTAATCAATAAAAAACTGAATAGAAATAATAGTAATAATAATGATAGTTGCTATGCATGTCTGTGCTCTTTTAAATGATAACCAACCTGAGAGTTTGCACAGCCATAGGGAGTAAAAATATTAATTCTTATGTAATTCTTCTAATTTTATAGGCTAGACAGTGTGAGGTAATAATGGAAATTTTCTAGAATATAAAATACAAAAGAAGGTATTAAATTGATGTCCCTTTTATTCTTTGTGCAAAACTATATCCCTTGGAGAGTTAGGCAGCTTTTAGAGCAATGATAACACTCTAACTTATAACTGGGCTTGCTGCCTTGATATTTATTATCTCATTTTATCCTAATTCAGTGTCTGAGATATAATAGAATTTAACAATAGACTTTATTGAGTAACTAAATTACTCTTTGCAATATTTTACTAAGTTAGGCAGCATAAATAACACCATCATAATTTTTCCTTTGAAGAAACTGAGCCTCAGAAGAGAGGTCAATTGTCTTACTCAAGGTAAGAGGCCAAGTTATAAACTAAATCTGAAATTTAGGTAATCCTGACTACTCCTCTGCTCCTCACTTGACCTCACCATGTGGCAGGATTAAAACTTCTTAACCCTGGCCCTATGCATTCTCCATATATAAAACAACATATTTATTGTTTTCAAAAGGCTTTAACAAAGTTATTAAATTAGTGTAAAGAGGATTTCTCATCTACTTTTATTCTCCATATGAAAGGCAGTGAAGAGAAAAGCTTCTTATTGCAAGTTATTGATGATTAATTATCTGCGAAAGAAAAGGGCCCAGAAAGAGAGCAGACCTGGAGAGGAGACAGGGAGTATGAGAAGGCTGTTGGGACCACCAATTTCTGGTATTTCCATGTCAGAAATCTTGTTTTCTATATTTTATTTTAGCATACTTATTTAAAAACTTTTGGAACATATTAACATTTTCCATTAAATATTGTTAATTCTTAAGTGTTATTTGTCTCTGATTGGTCTCTCCCTCACTGCTTCAAATGCACGTCCAATTTTATAACAGAAAGCAATATTATAAAAGTAGAAATTGAAATATGGAAATTCCCTTTGGTATTCACCTTTTTGATGCCTTTAATAATATTGACATTTAACTGTCTTTTCTTCTAATAATCAGAAGAGTTTCACTGGTAGTGCAGCTGGTTCACTTTTTGCCTATTATGTGGTATCTGTGGTATAACTGACAGGAAAAAAAGCAATGTGAAAGGCTAAGAAAAACAGTGAACTCAGCTATAGAGTTTCAGACATTTTGTTCTGTGTGGTTGTAAAATTTCATGCTTTCTTTTTCTCATGCGAATTCTAGGTTGCCAGATGTCCTGTGCGCATATGACTATTCTGTATTTCTATGCCATGTCCCATTTTCATCGGTGTCGGAAGACATAATGGTCCTCCCATTTAAGCCAAGTAAGACACAGTTAGTTGACTACTGTTGGCATTTGTCACTTCTCCCCTCCCCCACCAACCTGGTTAGAACATGTCCCACATTCTCCAAACTAAAACACTTCACCAAACTTTCTCACATATTAGAATCACTGTGTGGCAGAATAATAACTGAAGTGAGAGCCTTGTTATTCATATTAAATGATGATGGCAATTGTTTCCTACAGATATTATGACTTACTCAGAGGCCACTACAGTTTGATCTTTTAACTTTCAATTGTTTTTTACCTAGAAATCATATAAATTGGAAAGGGAATCGATAACAGTCTTATGAGTTTTAGTTTTTAATTTAGTTTTATTTTGGTAGGGACATAAATATTAGTCTTGTTCTAACTTGTTTTCTTTAGGTTGAGTTAAGTAGATGAAGAAACAAGCTCAGACCAATTATATTATCATTTAGTTAATATGTCCTAGGAAGGAATTGTCATTTTAAATAACATAATATTCTGGTAAATAGAGTGCTGGTATATATGACAAAAATTATTTTTCCTGTTTTCAAATAATTTGATTATAATAATATCAAAAAACTACTTAATACAATAATTATATTAAACTTAATTGGATCTTGCTTTGATTGACAATATAGAGTACCTGGCATGTAGAAGATACTAGAAGTATGTGAAATTGAAATTAATTTAAACAGGCGTTTTAATGTCTTGAAGGTCTTTGGGATCATTATTACAAACATAAGCTATCATAATACCTTTTATTTATGTAGCATTTTCAACTTTCATAATGTTTTAAAAATTATTTTAATTAACAAATTTTATTGAAATATAGTTGATTTATAATGTGTTAGTTTCTGGTGTACAGCAAAGTGATTCAGATATATATATATATATATATATATATATATATATATATATATATATATGGGTTTTATATATATATTCTTTTTCATATTCTTTTCCATTATGATTTATTACAGGATATTGCTACTGTGCTATACAGTAGGACCTTGTTGTTTATTTCATAATGCTTTTTAAACATGAGATTTTTCATTTGATGCTTTCTCTAATTCTGTTGGGTAGGTAAAGCAAGTATTGTATTACTCATTTCATAAACAATATGGGTTGTATAGCTAGTAAGTGACAAACTCAGGAATTTAATCTTAATCTCCTGACCCCTAGTGTCCTGACCCTTATATTGCTCTTGTATTTTAATATTTCATATCTAGAAATATGCTAGATATACATGTTTATTGCATTAAGAATGTTTAAAATCATCTATCCCTAAAAAATCATTAGAGAAATGCAAATCAAAACTACAATGAGATATCATCTCACACCAGTCAGAATGGCCATCATCAAAAAATCTAGAAACAATAAATGCTGGAGAGGGTGTGGAGAAAAGGGAACCCTCTTACACTGTTGGTGGGAATGTAAATTGATACAGCCACTGTGGAGAACAGTATGGAGGTTCCTTAAAAAGCACAAATAGAACTACCATATGACCCAGCAATCCCACTACTGGGCATATACCCTGAGAAAACCATAATTCAAAAAGAGTCATGTACCAAAATGTTCATTGCAGCTCTATTTACAATAGCCCAGAGATGGAAACAACCTAAGTGTCCATCATTGGATGAATGGATAAAGAAGATGTGGCACATATATACAATGGAATATTACTCAGCCATAAAAAGAGACGAAATTGAGCTATTTGTAATGAGGTGGATAGACCTAGAGTCTGTCATACAGAGTGAAGTAAGTCAGAAAGAGAGAGACAAATACCGCATGCTAACACATATATATGGAATTTAAAAAAAAATGTCATGAAAAACCTAGGGGTGAAACAGGAATAAAGACACAGACTTACTAGAGAATGGACTTGAGACTATGGGGAGGGGGAAGGGCAAACGGTGACAAAGCGATAAAGAGGCATGGACATATATACACTACCAAACGTAAGGTAGATAGCTAGTGGGAAGCAGCCGCATGGCACAGGGAGATCAGCTCGGTGCTTTGTGACTGCCTGGAGGGGTGGGATAGGGAGGGTGGGAGGGAGGGAGACGCAAGCGGGAAGAGATATGGGAATATATGTATATATATAACTGATTCATTTTGTTGTGAAGCTGAAACTAACATACCATTGTAAAGCAATTATACTCCAATAAAGATGTTAAAAAAAAACCTTTTAAAAACATAACTTTAGAAATATACAGGTACTTTAAGAACTGGAGCATGTATAAATCCTTCTATGGAATGACCATGACTACTCCAGGCATACTTTAATAGCATGAAATATGAAATATTTGTTAAGAAAACAAACTAGAAAGAGAAGCTACTAAAATGTATAGCTTTTCCTGTTAAAGTTTAAACTTAGAAAAGTTAGCTAAAGAAGGAAGTTAGCTAAAAAAGTTAGCTAAAGTTAGCTGTTTTCTCTTTATCTGTGCCAGATATTGCAGAATATATTTTTTCAGAAAAACCTCTCCAGTTAAAGTCTTTAAAATTTAAAACTGAAAAGCCCCAAATGGAAAGGTAGTTTCTTATAATTCATGAACATTTATCTGTTACTAGACTGTAGAAGTTTTGCTGGAAGGGACATTGTTCATTTATGTTTGTGCATATTTCATTGTCTTGCTCATAATAAAAACTCAAAATAAATATTTGAAGAAAACTGGGCTTAATTTACTTTTAATATTTTACCTTTGATGGTTTGATCCATCTTCATAAAATCTAAGAAGGTAAAAAAGAATGGGGGTACTTTGTCACGTTCTCCCTTATCATTTTCCACATCACACTGTCAAATTCCTAAAATATAAACTAATCACGTTTCTTTTCCACTTAAAAACCTCCTAATTTGTGAGATAACGGGCAAAGAGGAAGGAGAAACTTCTACTTTTATTTTATAAACATGTGATATATATGAATTTTTTACAGTGAGTGTGCATAACTTTGCAGCAAGAGAGAGGAAACACACCCAAATCTAATACGGGGAAAAAAAAGAAAAAGAAAAACAAAGACTCCAGTCCAAATTGCCCACAAGATAAAGTTTGAACATCTTAGGTCGATAGGAACTTCCAACTTCCTTGTTAATCTTCATCTCCCCACCTACACACCCCCACCCTACACAGATGTGCACATACACCCCTACTCGCCAGTGAAATAGAACTATCTTTTCTAAAGACACTGTGATTTGCCCTCCAACTTGCTTTTTTTTGTGTACACTTTACTCAATATAGAAAGCCCTGCCCTCCCACTTGTTTCCAATCAGATTCATTCAAGACCCAACTCAAGACACACTTTTCCAGCCTATAACAGAGTTAGTGCTCTCTCCTCTGTATGCCACAGTACTGTGTTACACAATAGCTTCCCCCATTAAATTTTGGTCAGAGCAAGAACCATGAGTCATACGGTAGATATCTTTGTACCTCTCTTCCTCTTCCTTTTTCATCCTCTTCTCCCATGCCTGTGTCTGACACACAGAAAACATTCAGTAAGTGCTTGTTGAATTAATAAATAAATGAATGCATTAACAAATTAATATATTTTTCTAACGTAGTAGAACTCATGTCTAGTGAAAAAATATTGTTAAATAGTGTTAAAAATATTGTTAAAGAGTAAAGGTCATTCAGCCTGAGAACCAGTGTGGTGTATTGGATAGAACTTCAGCTTTGGAGTGAAACAGATCAGGGTTTGTTTTTAGCACCCACCAATTCCTAGCAGTGTGACCTTTGGCAAGTAACCTCACCTCAGTGAGCTTCACTTCTTTGATTTGTATAATGGGGCTAATAAAATCTACCTTGAAGACAGTTGCAAATACATAAATTACCTAGCTGGCAAAATCCAAGTGCTCATTAAATGGTAGTTATTATTGTTAGTTTTATCAGCTTGTACAATGTTTTAGTTTGGTATATTTGATACCACCACACATTTGATTATCTATGCTAACTGTCTAATGCCTGCCAAATTTTTCTCCTTGATCACATTGTAAACCTCTCATGTTATACTTTAGACACTGTCCACAGTACCTAGCTCAGTGCTGGCTACATACTCGAGTTTTAACTACTGAGTTAGAATTGTAGCTTATGGTGAAAAGAACACTGGATTTGGAGTCAGGAGATCCAGGTAATGCTGAGCTATGTTAAGTAACTTTCCTTTCTCTGAGTCTTCTCAGCTCCTTTATTTGTAAAATTTAGGGAATAGACTTCTTGAGTCTTTTACAACTCATAAATTCTGTGATTCTATGATTAAATAATTGATCCTTTTCCTGAAATAAAAAAATGTACTGTAGTTAAATAAGCCTCTGCAGCCAGATAGAAAAATTTAGAGCCCAGGTAGGTTGACCAACCATCCCAGTTTTCCCAGAACTGTCCCAGTTTTAACACAGAAAGTCTTGTGTCCCATGAATCCTCTCAGTCCTGGGGAAACCAACACAGTTGGTCTTCCTAGCTTCAGGTAGTTTGACAAATAGAAGGTATTTTTCCTTTATAGAGGCTTACAACTTTTTTGTCTTGAATTCTACATTGACAACTAGTGTTGGGTTTTGGTGGTAGAGATGAGCAATTGAGTAGGAGAAAAAAAATAAGAAAATCCCATGATGTGTAAATGAGCACCCTTCTCTGGGTAACGATAATTCAGTGTCATTGAATCAGTCACTTTGGAGAACTTTTATGTACCAGGCACTGTATTAGGCTATGTTGTTAAATGTAGGCATGTAGAAGATTCTGTCTCTGCACCCAGGCTAAGTATTTGTGTGTGGGGGGGGTTAGGTTGGGGAGATATAGTACATATACCTAAGAAATGTCCCCACATACCACAAGGAGGTATATAATGAAGAAATATGTTAGACTGTTCAGGGAAGAAAGAGGAAGCCAGTGAGACTAGAAGATGTAGAATTTAAGGCTGCAGAGGATTTGGATTGGTAATGGAAGTGGCTAGGTAGACAATCTAAGGGGTGTTACACATGCTGCTAGTTAGTGCACATGTCCTACAGGTAAATGACTGCTCATGGACTTCCAATTTTCATGAAAAAATACCACTAGTAAAAAGGAGGTTCTCCAAGAGGTTCAAAGGGAAGTTTGGGGTGTGAAGGGGTTGGGGTGAGATCAAGGGAACTGGGGAAACAGAATTACTTTTCAAATGGTCCCTGCAATTTTTCTTCTGAGTTTTCCTCTACTTTTTAAGGTTATCTAACTTCAGTCTCTGCTGCCACAACATTGTTTGTTTCTCAACACCGCATTATGGATATTGGCATGCTATAGGGGAAAGGGCAGAGGCTCCAAAAGCCTAAAAGGCCTCCACTACTTGCTAGCCTTATGACTTTGGGCAAGTGAACTAGATTTGCTGGAGCTCTGGTTGCTCATTGATAAAATAGGAGCAAGCATACCTACTTCACTGGGTTGTTCTGAGAAATAAGGAAACAATTAATGAGTATAATATGCCTGATGTAGCTGGAAGATATTAGGGGCTCAATGAATGGTAAGTTCCTCACCTATCTCCTTCTAGGGTTATGATCATATATTTGATTATTTGTCTAAGTAAGAGGCAAAATCTCCTTCAAGTGGCCTCAGTAAAAGACTCCCAAAGGAGAGTTGGAAACACAGAGGAAACATACTCCTCATATCTCTGGAAATTCCTGGAGACCTGGAGATCCAGCCCCCTCCATCCATCCCTACAACCCTGTAGTTTGTCTGTTTGTGTGATTTAAGTCAGGACAATAGCCCCTCTCAGGTCCATAAGAACATAAGTTCCTTGACTTGACTCTTCCTGTGTGTCATGCAAGCAGCATGGCTAGCAGAGCACGTACAGTTGGCTACTAATGATCTGCATGTGTTGAAAGCTGATTCCTTCCACCCTACTCCTGTGCACCGACAAGAACAGATTAACATGCATAAGCTCTAGGGCAAATTTTCCTGCTGCAGGGAATAAGATCTTGTCACTTTACCAGGAAAGCTGGGTCACTGAGGGGTCTTATTACCTTCTCCAGGGCCTTTCTTTGGTTAACTTATGAAGTCCAAGAAGGTTGCTTTCAAAGCTGCTCAGTGTCTCTGTCAGTGCACCCTTTATTTTTGTAGGAATTTACCCCTCCCCACACCCCTGCCCTCTAGCTCTCCCCTGAACCCTTTTCAACCTCCTTTCAATTTCCCCCAGACCTTCTTCTCAACTTTCCCTCTATCCTCTCTCTAATCCCTCCATACCTCATTCAATCTCCCTCCACTCCAACCAGCCCCCTACTTTCTCCATCTCCCTATACCCCATCACTCACTGACCTGTCATTACTCCTGGAATATTCAAGCTTTGAGACTCTTCCAATTCCCTCCCTCCCTCCCAACTTACTTCTGTCTTATTCTCTTCCCTCAGCTAATCCAATAAAGAATTAAAACACTAGTAGAAGTTGCCCATGTTTATTGAATTTTAAAAAATATCACTTGCAAATTTATTTTCTTTATTGAAAAGATGTTGCAATTGTGATAAAGAAAATCTTGATAAGGAAAAAATCAAATCGGTCTAACAACTATACTTTTTCAATGTTAGTTTCTATTATCTACTCTCATGCATATTGTTAGTATAAATTGTAATTAAAACACCCCCACATTAATGCAGGGTTCAAAGAGGGGGGCATGCAGGGTTGGCGGAAAAAAAAAGCAGCTCAAAGTCGTCAGGTTAAGTCCATGATCCGAGAGGCAGGGTTGTTGTACAGGTAGCCTTAGTTCATTGCCAGAGATTCAGTGGAAGATTCCGGGAGCAGCAAACGCTGATGACAGCTGAGGTAACAGAAGACAGGTTGCTAGGAGCAGTCACTAGGACATAGGATCTACCCAGCAATTATTTCGTCACGTCGTCTTCTATTCCACCTGTGCCTGAAGCAATTGTAGTGACAATAACGGGATGGAAAGGACACAGTGCGGGTACTCCACTCGATGTTAGGATCATGTGTTTCAAGCCAGTGGATTCCAAGAATCAGAGGGTACCTTGGTGCATGAATAATGTCAAACTGGAGCTCTTCAACGTGGTTTCCAATTTTAACTTCAACAGGTGGTGTTTCCTTGGTTATGGGTCCATTAATCAACGGACGGCCATCTACGGTTTCGAGCATCAGAGGAAAGATGTTATTGCGGATGGGCAGCTTCTCTCGAAGAACCACAGAATGGTCAATGCTGTTTCTGTAGGAGCCTGAATCCACCATAGCTTGCTCGAAAAACTGTCGTCTTCCCAGTCGGATTTCAACAGTAAGCCATAGAGTACGAGACATAGATATTGGAAGTGAGGGGGAGGCATATTTGTAGATTGGCCCGCCCGGGTTCCCCCTTACCGCCGGGCCTCGATGTTTCCCGCCTGCTGGGCACGATGAGGCTTGACAGGGCAATTTCTGGCGAAATGACCAGGATAACCACAGTAGAGGCACAAGTGGCCTTCACGGCGGCGGGCTCGTTCGGCTTCACTGAGGTGTGGGCGATTGCTTGAAGCCTGCACAGGATGGTTTTCAGCTGGTGGACTATCAAACCCAGCTTTCTCCTGAGATGGACTTGCCTCTTGTGGACTTAGATCAGGCTTACCACTTAACTTCTCTTCTAGTGTGATGCATTGGGTAATCAGGTCAGATAGGTTGGTGGCTGGGTTTGTGTGAGACAGTTCATCTCGTATAGAACTGGCAAGCCCTTCCTGAAATTGGATGCAGAGAGTGCTTTCATCCCAGTTTAGCTCTTGAGCAATGATGTGGAAGTGGGTCGCATACTGGTGGACATGGTCCTCCCCTTGGCAGAGCTTACGGATGCGGTGGTTGGCATCTTCCATGTTTTCTGGATTGTCAAAAGTATCCTGGAGCACTTGTATGAAACTTTCAAATTGCTCCAGCAAGGGACTTTGGATATCTGCTAAGGGCTGGAACCACTTTCCTGCTTCACCTGAGAAGCAGTTGCCAACAAAGCTTACCAGAGCTGCTTCGGTGGGATACAGGTGCCCTCTGACTCTCATGTAGCTATTCAATTGAACCAGAAACTCAGGAAGCTTCTGGGCATCCCCATTGAAGGCTAAAGGGTATTCTAGAGGGAAAGCTTCAGCCTCTAACCCATTGGAAGACTGTGGAAACTCTGAAGCTGCTGATGTTTCAGCAGCTGTTAGGCTGTCCAGGGACTCCTTGGCTGTTAAGAGTCCTAGGAACTCCTGGACATCTGAAGGATCCTGGAGCTCCTGGGGGGCAAGAAACTCAAGGGACTCCAGGTGAGTTGAAGTGTCCTGGCATTTTGGTGCCTCCTGGAGCTCCTGAGCATTTGGGGGATCCTGGAGCTCTGAATTCTGGGTCCCGGGGCCTGCTGGGGCATCCTGGGTATCTGGAGGCTCCTGAACCTCCTTGAATTCTGTGGGCTTCTGGACCTCCTGGGCCACTGGGAGCTTCTGAGGCTCCTTGGCCTCTGAGGGCTTATGGGATTCCCAGGCTCCTGCGAGCTCGTGGACCATTGGAGGTGCCTGGGGATCCTGGGTTGCTGGGGGCTCCAGGGACTCTGGATCTGCGGGGGGCTCCAAGGATTTCTGGGGCTCCTGGGCTGCTGAGGGCTCCCAGGATGGGAGGTCCTGAGACTCTCTTGGCTTCTGGGGCTCCTTGACCTCTGGGGGCTCTTGGGGTTCCAAGGCTGCTGGGAAATCCAGGGTCTCTGGGGGTCTCTGGGTCTCCTGGGCCTCTGAGTGCTTCTGGAGTGGTTCATCCTCTTTGGCTGCTTGAGGCTTCTGGAGCTCTGGGATCTGGGACTGCAAGGCAGCATTTTCCTCCATCAGCCGCTGCACTTGAGCCTGCAGAATTTCATTCTCCAATTTCAGAGCAATATAGGAGGCTGCTAAGTCCTCCACCATCTTTTGAGGAAATGGACTTGGTTTGGCAGTTTGCTGCCAAGAGAGAGTGGGTGAGTGCTTGTGAGGTCTTTCTAAAAGCTCCTCACAGGCAGATGTCAGGCTCCTTGAGTTTTCCAGAAAGTGGGGATTTGGGCCCCACCAAGGTTGATTAACAGGAGGTCACTGTGAGCCCCCGGAACTCAGCAAAGAGAGGTGTCAGATACACTGTGAAGAGAGTGGGATCTGAGGATCAGAAACTGTGGAAAGTACTCATTCAAAATAAATCATGATAAAACTTGCCCAGCAGTGCTGGATTTCTTTTACTATAGGCTCATATTCATGAACTGGGTCATATATGCTGGCTCTGACCCCATGACATTTTAAGAACAGCATCTGACCAAATCTGTGTATTTATTTTGCATTCTTCTTTTGAAAGTGAGCATTATATTAGAAGCAATTTCTCCATATTTTTTCCTGTTTTATATAGTCTTTAATTTCTAATGTCTGCCTAATATCCCAATGTAACACTTGGATTTTAACAGCTGCTTTCAATGACTAAATCAAATGTTTGAGCAATGTGGGGATTTTAAGTTCTGTGGTGGGCCAACCCAAGAGATATTTTTGGGTGGCTGGGGTAGGAGGTAGGGGGGAGCTCTTTCTGACACCTCAGAAATCATACCACATAAGTAACCACACAAGGCCAGCCTCAGGAGAAAACAAGCAAAAGTTGACAAAATATATATATGCGCTCAGCAGACACATGCACATTATTTATAAAATGCCTCAAAATAGTTAAGAAAATAATCTTTATAAATGTACATTACCATTCAGAGACTTAGTCCAGGAGCTCGGCTGTCTGCGTACCCATCGCTGAGAAGGGAAGTGTGTGAATGACTGTGGAGACTTGCCTTTTCTGCATACACTGAACTCAAACAAACACACCCACTCCCAGAACACGTTCCAACTCTCCTCTCTAGCGTAGCTATTTCGAGTGTGGAAGAGTTTTTTTTGACAGTACCTCTCAGTTTAGCGCAGCAAGGAAAGTAGGATGTTGCGCCCATGTGAGGCTGCCTCATGTACTCAGCCCTTGGTTACTTTAATAAATATTTGGCCAGGAAATTGGGAGTAATGCCACTGCCCTTGTGAAAAGTTGCAAACATTTCTGAATGACCACAGTGGTTTGGGACTTTATTTTTTATGTCCGTCTAATGTAACCTCCCATCACTCTATCCACACTGGGCTGTTTGTTTAATTCTTACTCAGAGAGCAGCCTGCAGCACCTTAGTCCCTTCCCCCACCCACCTACTCAGTCCCTAGGGTCCCTCCCTGCAATGTTTTCTTGGGAATTTTACCATGGACAGATCTAGACAAAGTATAATAGGATAAGATTTTAGAGGAGTTCAACTTTGTTGAAAGGTACTTGTAACAGTCTTGCAGGGTCCCTGGCTCATTCTGAATGTCTTGGCCCAGGGTTCCCATCCTTCCCTGAGCCACTCAGGTGTTCTAGGCAGCACCCAGGTATCCCACTAAGGGCTGACCTCTTGAGAAGTGACCTTGCTCAAGACCTCACCTTCTCTTCTCATGACAAATCACAGTCACGCCCTGGGCATGGGCCATGTGGCCATTTTAGGTAAGACTCATTTTTGTCCTAGTAAGGAGTGCGGTTGGGAACTGTCTCTGGCCAAATCAAATCACACATCAGGTTATTCATGGTCCAAAGTCTCCTTTAAAAATGGTCAGTTCTACATTAATCAGCATAATGGGATAAACCCTGGTGATGGAATATGCCCAAACCACAGCAAACTGACAGACTGGACAAGCTGAACCTTAATGCAGAGACTTTGAAAAGAAAAGTAAAACCTTTTGCAAATCAAATGATATTACCTCCCTTCCTTTTGATGTTTTATTCTTTAGAAACACAACACACATAAAAATACCACCATCATCAGGAAATAATGTGTTCTGGTTATGTGAATTTTTTAGATAACTGGAGCCTTCCCTTTGAGAATCCAAAACACACAGTTGATATTTACCTTACCAATTAAAAAAATTCTGAGAAATATTTATAGAATGCATTACACTTATTTCTCCATTCTTAAGTAGATTATTTTGAGTGTAATTTGATTTATTTTTTAATGGTTTGGGCTCATACTTATACAAACCAGCTCCTTTACTGCGTTTAACACCATGTTGCCTTCTGAAAGCTATTGAGAGGTATAAAGTGGCCAGTCTCCAAATTAAATACCTCCAAATTGCTATACTTTCCAACTTCTTGTAATTTTTTTTCACTTTGTATTTTTCTACTCTTTTGCTATCAAACTGTCATATAGCCCTCCACGCTGTTAACTATATACCTTTCTATACTAAGTATAGGCAAATTTGGCAAATTATTTAGTTCTTCTAAAATTTAGTCTAAAATCCAGCTTATATAAAAAATTTAAATTAAAAAAATAAAATTCAGCTTATAAAACTGTAAAATGGAGCTATTAGTGGTACTTAACTTTATAGAGTCTTTGCAAAGATTTAACGAAATAATACATTTAAAAGGCTTAGCACAGTGTCTAGCAGCTAGTAATACCCAGTGAAGGTTGACTATGATGATAAGCAGCTATAGCAGCAGAAACATCATTTTAATTTATTCTTTTTAAGCATCTGTGAATTGGGAAACTAGAGAGTTCAACTTGCTAGAATTGTGTAAGGGCTGAACAGGGGCTCTCATATGAAGAAATTTACAGTGCATGGATTTTACAGCTTGATTTTCACCACTCGGGAGCTATTCTTTTCTTCCTGGCTGGGTTATGGATGATTTAGTTTACCAAATAATGCTCTAGAATTAGAACTGGAGGCACCTGAGCATGAAGATGAGATGATTAACAAAGAGATTGTGGAGCAGCCAAGAGAGATGTTTAAAAAGTCCATGGACTAAAGCACTGAATAGTGCCTTGCTTACGGACATATTTATTCAGTGGGCAAATGCATGGACCTCTCCACCACCCCTGCTAAAGAGCAAAGACCACATTCAAAGTCCTTAAGTACAAGTTCCAAACTGTCTAAACATAGAGAATTATTCTATTTTGAGTGGAAAGAAGAGCTACACTTACTTTTGTCAAAATGCCTAGAGTAATTTTAATATCCTGAATTAGTCAAGTAAGAATAGAAAAGTAATTACATCCAAACTCTCATCATGTTTCCACTATACTTTAGTTCTTCTCCTTACATTCACAACATGATGGAAATTATGGAGATTTAGAATGGTTATGAAAATATTTTAAGTAAATGAGGTTTTTTTTTAAAAAAACTGGCAAATGAATTTTTATGGAAAAAAGACAAATGTCCATTTAACAGATATAAAGACTGCACAGTTATGCTCAGTTATGTTAATAAGTTACATATGTTAATTGTTAACTTAGGGAGAAAGGGAAGGGAAAGTTTGAATAAGATGAAATTCTACTTTGTACATTGCACTAAGAATCATAATTTTATTTTGTTGGCAATGTACAATCTGAAACATTTTCGGTTTCTACTGGGGTCTTCTCAAAGATGGCTAGGCTGCATCTTCAAGCAACTCAAGCTCCTACCCATCCCTCTTCCAGCCTGAAAGAGTGAACAGGACAGGTTACCTCACAGACCTCTGGCACAATGCCCAGCTACCCCTTGAGGGCAGTCCCACGCTGGTGTCTGTTTTGTTCAACATGTTATTCCTATGGTTAGAGGCTTGCAGCATTTTAAGTTTAACCCACTATGTTCTTAGTACAGGTTGAAACTTTTCTTGTATCAAGACTATACAGCATTGGGGCAACAGGAATTCTCAATTCCTTTAGAAGTTGGAAAGCTTTCTAAGAATTCTCCTTACTCATGTGACTGGGATCCAAAGCACCTGGCAATGGAATAGGAATAGAGTCTACCCCAGTACAACTCTGGAGTCAAAATTTGTCACCCCTTCGTCTCTTTTTATGGTATTTACCATCTTCTCATTTTATTTCTTTTCCTTTGCATACTTAGGTGGCCTTTTCCCTTGATCAGCTATCATTTTGGGAAAATGAATCCTTACTGAGCTCTAAAAGGAACTTTATTGGGGTGTTTGCATTTTCATAGGGTATTCTGAAAGGCTGCAGTCCCTTCAAAACCCTACTGTTGGGAGAGATATCCTGAGACAGAGATATCATTTTGACATCCTTTAGATCACACCACTCAGGTGGCCCTATATATATATTTTTTCCTTATAAGGCTGGCCCAATATGGCTTCTAGCATTAGCAAATTTGCTTAATGATTTCAATGCTCTGGCTTCATTGAATCCTGGCAATGTGCTGACCAGGCTACCCTAGCTAAGGGCTGAAGTAACCACCATCACAGCCTACCAGTGGAATAAGGGGCCTTTGCTATAACCCCACTCTTGGGGATGTCCCTCTTATAGGGATCTTGTCCTCTCCTTTACTTCCTGGAACCCTACTCTCTGGGATTTTCCAATGCTTGTTCACCCAGAAAGCAGACAAATCCAAGCTTATGGCATCAGCATGGCAGAACAGACAGAGGGAAAGGGAGAGGGAGGGGGAAACAGAGGTGAGAAGGAAAGCAGAGGGAGAGGGGGAGGGGAGGAGAGAAGGAAAGATCACAGAAAATCTAGAAAAGTGCTCAAAAAACAGCATATGTACATTTTGGTCAGTTAAAGAGAACATTTAATTTAATTTAATTATTTTTTATTTTTTAATATCTTTATTGGAGTATAATTGCTTTACAATGTTGTGTTAGTTTCTGTTGTACAACAAAGTGAATCAGCTCTGTGTATATGTATATCTCCATATTCCCTCCCTCTTGAGCCTCCTTCCCATTCTCCCTATCCCACCCCTCTAGGTGGTCACAAAGCATCAAGCTGATCTCCCTGTGCTATGCAGCAGCTTCCCACTAGCCATCTATTTTACATTTGGTAGTGTATATATGTCAATGATACTCTCCAACTTCGTCCCAGCTTCCCCATCCCCCACATCGCAGTGTCCTCAAGTCCATTCTCTACATCTGCATCTTTATTCCTGCCCTGCCACGAGGTTCATCAGTACCGTTTTTATAGATTCCATATATGTGCGTTAGCATACGGTATTTGTTTTTCTCTTTCTGACTTACTTCACTCTGTACGACAGACTCTAGTTGCATCCACCTTGCTACAAGTAACTTAATTTCGTTCCTTTTTATGGCTGAGTAATATTCCATTGTATATATGTGCCACGTCTTCTTTTTTTTAACATTTTTATTGGGGTATAATTGCTTTACAATGGTGTGTTAGTTTCTGCTTTATAACAAAGTGAATCAGTTATACATATACATATACATATGTTCCCATTTCTCTTCCCTCTTTTGTCTCCCTCCCTCCCACCCTCCCTATCCCACCCCTCCAGGCAGTCACAAAGCACCGAGCTGATCTCCCTGTGCTATGCGACTGCTTCTCACTAGCTATCTACCTTATGTTTGGTAGTGTATATATGTCCATGCCACTCTCTCACTTTGTCACAGCTCACCCTTCCCCCTCCCCATATCCTCAACTCCATTCTCTAGTAGGTCTGTGTCTTTATTCCTGTCTTACACTTAGGTTCTTCATGACATTGTTTTTTCTTAAATTCCATATATATGTGTTAGCATATGGTATTTGTCTCTCTCTTTCTGACTTACTTCACTCTGTATGACAGACTCTAGGTCTACCCACCTCATTACAAATAACTCAATTTTGTTTATTTTTATGGCTGATTAATATTCCATTGTATATATGTGCCACATCTTCTTTATCCATTCATCTGTAAATGGGCGTTTAGGTTGCATCCATGTCCTGACAATTGTAAATAGTGCTACGATGAACACTGTGGTACGTGACTCTTTTTAAAAAAAATTAATTAATTAATTAAGTTATTTTTGGCTGCGCTGGGTCTCCGTTGCTGTGCGTGGGCTTTCTCTAGTTGTGGTGAGCAGGGCGCTACTCTTCGTTGCGGTGCATAGGCTTCTTATTGTGGTGGCTTCTCTTGTTGTACAGCACGGGCTTTCGGGTGTGCAGGCTCAGTAGTTGTGGCACACGGGCTTCATTGCTCTGCGGCATGTGAGATCTTCCTGGACCAGGGCTCAAACCCATGTCCCCTGCGCTGGCAGGCGGATTCTTAACCACTGCGCCACCAGGGAAGCCCCATGACTCTTTTTGAATTATGGTTTTCTCAGGGTATATGCCCAGTAGTGGGACTGCTTGGTCATATAGTAGTTCTACTTTTAGTTTTTTAAGTAACCTCCATACTGTTCTCCTGCATAGTGGCTGTATCAAAAGTTTTGTACCAATCAAAAATTAGAGTGACATGTGCCTGTCCAAACAGCTACAGCTAGTCTCTCATCGGTTCCCCTTCTTTCTGTTCATCCTCCGGACAAATTGTGGCTGTATCAATTTACATTCCAACCAACAGTGTAGGAGGGTTCCCTTTAGAGAATATTTAATTTTATGGTTTAGCATTTTAAAAATCACATGATAGGAGACTATCTTTTAATGATTAGACTTACCTAAGCACCTCTAAAAGTCTTATTCAGGCAGTGGTGGTGGTATGGTCTTTATAGGGTTGCAGACTGTTAAAGGGGTGGTGGTAGACTCTCAGTAGGACTAGAGAGGAATGTCCGAGTGTAGTGATGGGAGATGCAGCTGTGAATGGTGTACTGAGGAGGGAGAACATCAACCCTGACAACCCAATATTTTTACTGTGAAGTACAAATGAGATAATAGTTGTGAAAGTGCTTTGAAACAATGTGCTAATGGAAAGAGTGCAAGTTTTTAAGTAAGGCAGGTTAAGGTTCAGTTCCCAGCTCTGCTCTTTACTAGCTGTGTGATCTTGGCCAAATTACTTAAATTCTCTGAGACTCATTCTCCTCATCTGAAAGTAGGGGATAATAATAGGTCATTACTGAGTTGCTGTGATGATTAGAAATAATGTTAATACTTAACAATAGGCATTTGTTGAGTTGTAGCTGATGATAAAAATCATATTGATAGTAAAAGGGATTGCCACCGATTTTCTATATCAGCTTAACCTAGTGCATTCAAACAAAATTCCTCACAAATTTTTGTATATAAACCAACCATAATTAACACAACTGTTCCACAAATATTTATTGACCATTCAGGTGGTTAAAGGCACTGTGTTGCAGTTGTGTGTGTGTGTGTGTGTGTGTGTGTTTGAAGTATGTATTCTGGGTGAGGAATACAAAGATGAATCCACTTGAAGTTTTTTCTCAAATAGTTTACAGGCCAGTATGCAGGCAAAATATGTACATTAGTATTAGTAGTGTAGAAATCTCCTAGTGTTAAATGCCCTGTAAGAAATACAGGTAATGTGTAATGAAGGTGGAAAAGAGAAAGATTGTGACTGGGTGGGGTGGGTGGAGAGGAGTGAGGGGTAGAATCTGGGAAGACTTAGTAGAAGAGGTGATTTTTTAGCTGAGCTTTTGAGTTGGGCTTTGAAAAAGGGATAAGATTTGATCATCCCACTATGGGGGTGAAATTAAAATGGATGAAGAAATGGACATTCCTATTGGAGGAAATAGTGAAAATAAAGGCACAGAGTTTAGCAGTTATAGCTTATGAATGGACAAGCAGCAGTTCAGTTTGGATGAAGCCTGGGGTATGTGAAGGAAGTATGTAAGTTCACAGACATATAATGTGATACATAGCTACTTAAAGAGAAAGTTGCCATGTAGCAGAGATGACAGTAAAAAGCAAATGTTGTATATATACTAGGTCAAGAAATGTGTGGTCTTGAATTTTTAACTGCCCTATATATTTTCTTAATTTACTGAACTACTGACACCCATTAGCTATCTCCCCTCTCCACCCAGGAATACCTGATAGAGCTTGACTATGATTTTATCTCAACATTTCCAAGAACTTTTTAATGTGTGTTTTCTCAATACCCCGTAATTCTGCCTGTGATGTACTCCATGTTCAGAATGGTTCAATTCCCCTCCTCCTCCAAGTCAGGTATTAAACAAGCAAGACTGTCTCATGTTAACCCCAGCATGGACCTCTTGGTTTAGATATTTCATTTCAATTATTTCTTCTTGGAGCATATTTACATAACCAAATTCCATTTCCTCATCTTCTTCCATTCCATTTATGCCATGATTTTGTTGTTGTCACTGCTGTATTTGATTTTTCTAGCACAGCTGGATTATCTAAAACTGTGTTATTTGTATATATCCCTGACAGAAAAATAGCTCCCCTCTTATTCTCTGATTATTTCTTGGCTAAAAGACTGAAGCAGAAAATATCATTAGCAAGGAGTCACATCAGATTCCTGGGACATTTGTATTTTCTTTATGTATGCCAGCAGAGCATGGTCCAACAGCATGTGAAAATGGGAAAGATTACACTGATGAATTATTTGTCAAGAGCTGAAAAGGCATTTTGGTTTTCTTGATTTTTTGAGAGAGCTTCGTGATTTCTTTTTTCAGCTGCCTTTAAGCAAGCAGGGTTGTACTTCTGAGGCACTTTTTGCTTTCAACATTTGTGTAAGCCAGATATGGTGCAATCTAGTCACTGTGCTACATCAGGATGACTGCAGTAGATAGCACAGTTTGAAAAATAAAGATTGTTATTTAAAAATAACTCCATGGGGGAACATTTCTGGCAAGTTTCATAAGAAACTGTAAATCATAAGTGACTCTGAGTAGGGGGAGTGGAGAGGACTTTTAGTTTTCATTTTACATTTTTCTGTAGCATTTGAGTTATTTTTGAAATATGAGCATACATTTCTTCTTTTTTTAAAAAATAGCTTTATTGAGGTATAGTTGATATCTAAAATTGCACATATGTTTTGTGTACTATTTGATAAGTTTGGACATAAGCAAACACCTGTGATACCATTACCATAATCAAGGTAATAGACATATCCAACATCTTCCAGAGCTGCTTTGTGTCTTGTGTGTGTGTGTGTGTGTGGTAAGAACACAACATGAGAGCACACATTTTTTTTTAATGAAGAAATAAAAAGGAGGCTTACCATCTGGCTGTGGCCTCATGTCCAAGTTTCTTGATTTGGCATTCAAAGCCCTGTAAGATGCAGTTCTATCCCACCTCTCCAGCAGTGTTTCCCTTTTCCCTTACTCATGCCTTACTAACCATGTTAGTCTCTACGTTGTGCTACTCACGTGGCACACTCAGTCAGACTTTGTTTACAGGTCTATGCCCTCTGACTGACTTTCCAAGTTTAAAAATTTAACCCTTCTTTCTAGGCCCAGTTCAGAAGCTGCCTCCTCCTAAGCGCCTTACCTGATTTCCCTAGCCCACACTTCCTGTTGCAAATGCAGCCAACACTGATGGCAGTTCTCATTTGGAATCTAATTATATCTTGTCTTAGTTTTCTCTGGTTAGTCAGAGGAGCCAGATTCTTGTCCTGCCACATGATCCTGGGTAGGTAGCAATCTCTCCTCATCTAGAAAATGAGAGGTGTTGTATGATTTCCTAAATGCCTTCTAGTTCTAACAATCTAGGTTTCTAATATTTGTGAAAGAAGCTTTCAAAAACTCCAAAGCACTACAAAATAGAAACTGATATTAGGATTACACTTTTTAAATCCCCCACAGCTTTTATAGTAATAGGTAAAAGAGATGCATTTCTGACAAACTTCTTGTATGTATCATCTTAAAGTTTGATAAAAACTACTTCTTTGGTTAACAAAGTCCAACTTTTAAAAAAATTGGAGACTATTTTTTACACATTAGGCACGCCAATTTTAACATCAGTTTTCTTCTATAGGCAGCTATATCTTTCATTCTTGGGGTAAAAATCGCTTGAAAATATTTTGATTAATTGCGCATTTGGCATTAATGACCCCTTTCAATGCTGTGTTTCATCAAGCTTGAAAATTTATAAATGTCCTGGTATCATAACTTTTCCTGAAGAAACTAACTTCTCAGACATAAAAGATAATATTACTGTTCCCATACATTTTCCATGGAAATAATAGCTGCAGCAACCACTACAACAGCAACAACAATAGCAAACACTTCTCTAGCATTTACTATGCACTAGGCACTATACTATACTATATTTTTTGCTTATATTAACTTTATATTAACTCATTCAATTAAGTTAGTATAACAACAACCACAACAACCCTACAGGAAAGGCATTTCCCCCTTCCATCTCACAGGTTTAAAGACTGAGGCTCATAAAGGCTAAATAATGTGCTAAGGGGCCACAGACCTGGTAAATGGTGGAGATGGGATTACATCTCAAGCCATTTGTCTTCATACTCTGTGCTCTAAGCAATTTAAACTATTATACTAGGCTGCTTCAGCTCTGTCCCCAACTTTCTGTGTGTCTGTGAATGAGTATCTTCCTTTCTGAGCCTTTTTTCCTTATCTGAAAGTAAGGAGGTTAGACTAGTCAGAGATTGCAAACTAACCATCTCTGGTCTAGAGGTGGCCTGCAGATGTGTTTTGATTGATCTGTACTTATTTTAAAGTTGATTAAAAATCAGGAGATCCTATACAACAGTCCAGTTTTCCAAGTTACCTTGAAAAATAGATCTATGTTAAGCCCATATTCCCATATAGCAACAACCAATAGGAGCTGAGTAAATATTGGTTGCTTCCTTAGCTGGAGAACACACTCTAGTTTTCTGCAGTTCCTAACACTCCCTACTCCATTACATCTACTTGCTTTACTCTGAAACTTTCTCTGCCTGGTTCCTTATAGACATTTGAGCCAGAGCTTTAATCCTGATCGTTAAAGTCCCTTCAAGCTTCAACATTCAGTGATTCTACAGGAAGTTAAAAAACATACTGATATACATGAGAACATGGATGGATCTCAAAAACATCTTGAGTGAAAGAAGCCAGAAACAAAAGAGTAAATGGTACCATTTTTTGAAGTTCAAAAGCAGGGAAATTTAATCAATAGTTCTATAAGTCTGAATAGTAGTTACCTCTGGGCATGAGTGGGTATTGACTGGGAAGAAGCACAAGGGAACTTTCTGAGTATGGGTGATAGCAACATTTCATATATTGATCTGGGTAGTGGTCACATGGGTGTATGAATATGTAAAACGTCACTGAAGATTTGTGCATTGTACAGTATATGAATTGTATATTGCATTTTTAGCAAGATACTCATAAAACAGTGGTGTTTAGTGGTTCTCAAAACCTAGTCCTCAAAAGCTGGCATCAGAATAATCTGAGATTTTTCCTTAAAAGCAATTCCCAGGTCACAGCAAGGTCAACAGTTCCAGAATTTCTAGAGGTGGAGCTTTGCGATGTATAGTTTAACAAGTACTGAAAACTTTACGAAGGAGTCAGATATGGGGACTTCTGTTCCTTTCTCTGTCTGGCACTTTTTTTTTTTTTTTTTTTTTTTTTTTTTTTGCGGTACGCGGGCCTCTCACTGTTGTGGCCTCTCCCATTGCGGAGCACAGGCTCCGGACGCGCAGGCTCAGTGGCCATGGCTCACGGGCCCAGCCGCTCCGCGGCATGTGGGATCTTCCCGGACCAGGGCACGAACCCGCTTCCCCTGCATCGGCAGGCGGACTGCCAACCACTGCACCACCAGGGAAGCCCTCTGTCTGGCACTTTTAAATCCCGTTCTGAATGAGTTAATTTGTTGGTGTTTGGTTGGGGTGAGGAGAGGAGAAGGAACTCAAACCCCAAAAAAACATTCGGAGCAAAGATTTATTTTCTAGCTTGCTTAGAAATATGCTTGTGGTTGGTGGGGAGATGTGTATGTATGGGGAGTAGTGGTAGGGAATTGACTATTGAAAGAATGTTGGTTTTAAAGAAAGATTAATTCTAATGCTTTTCCAAAGGTGCTCAAGAAGGACAGGACAAATATCATCAAGTTAGCTAGATTATTTGAAGACTAGTATGGTATGAACTGATGGTCAAAATACTTAACTCACTCTAGATTCCAAAAAACTGGTGGCAGGGACTGCCCTCAGCACAATGTTTAAGTGGATTAAGGGGGGAACCCTTAATCCAGTGACTGCTGTCCTCGTAAGAAGACCATGTGAAGATACAGAGACACACAGGGACGAAGGTGATGTGAAGACGGAGGAAGAGATTGGAGCGAAGCACTGTCAAAGCAAAAAGTGTCAGGAGCCACCAGAAACTTGAAGAGGTAAGGAAGGATTTCTCCCTAGAGCCTTCAGAGGGGGCATGGCCCTGTTGACACTTTGATTTTGGACTTCTGGTCTCTAGAACTTTCAGAAAATGAATTTTTCCATTTTTTTATGTTATGGCAACCCCAGGAAACTATTACAGCTTTTTATACTAAGGCCTAGAAGACAGGTCCTTGGGTGGGGAATTCTTTGAAGTCACTGACATTTCTGTGGGAGGGCAATGGATTGAAGGGAAGGAGCCACTAGAAGGAGTAAAAGGCCTCAGAAGCTGGGGGAGGAGAGTAAACATGGTTGCATTCTGCAGATTACACAAGACCAGCCCTGTGGAGAGTCATCTCCAAAGCTTCATTCGAATGCCCCTACTAAGGTCAGCTTTCTGTGCTATACAAATATGGAGTCAACAGTGAGCAGTTGTTACTCTACCTAAGTGCTAAGGAATTAGGAGTTGAAAACAATATCCACAGCCTGAAGACATGAGTCTTGCCTACTCTTTTCCCTCCCCAGAAATCATCACTTGTAAGTGGCCTGACCTCAGGGTGACCTACATAAGTACTAAAGGGTTTGGCAGGCAGGACAATGCACCCCATGTGGCTCCCCATTCCTCTGTCTCAATCAGAAATGGGAAATTTGCTATTAACCTTTTAAATGATCTTTTGTATTTGTTTATTTGGTTTGGTTGTTTGTCTTTTTGAAAATTCATCTGGCTATTTGTTTTACCTCTTCCTTTTTTGGCAATGCCTCTTTAGGCTAGACTAAATTTGGCTTTGTTTTCTGCATCAGGTGATGTTTCACTTTGACTCACCACCCAGGGGAGTAGGGGTGACCAGTGGGACTTAGGATCTGCTTTGCATTTCTCTGACTGGGCCAGAGCGGGTAGCTGTTTTCAATTCATTTTAGAGTTTACTTTTGGTCTAATTTGCTTCCCTGAGAAAGTCCTTTCATTTGTTTGCCTTTTTACATCTAAAATGCCTCTATCTTGTCTAAGTATCAGGGTAGGAGGGTGGTTGTCACAAGTAGACATATATCTGACTATATTACATTCAATTTTGTAGGTTGCAATTTTGCTACCTCTGTCTTCAGTATGGACATTTGCTGACCTGGAGCATGGTTTCTGAGGCAGATTTATTAAAAATGTAGAGGCTTGCCACATAGAGTTTGTGGTGTGACTTTAAGGGTCTGGTAAAGAGATCCTTTATTATCTCTGCACCAAAAAGCAGCCAAAAAGCTGCTTACTTAATGATTTTTGCCTATGATTGACCTGATAGCATCATTCATTTGCATGCTCAGGTGGGCCTCACCTGTTTTGTTCTCTGTTCCACACAATGTCGGTGAAACGATCATTTATAACAGTGATTGAAGGGCATGAACTAACATACATTGTCCTCATTATTTACATTATGATTTCTAAAGCCATGTTCTTCTGGTGTCAAGAAACATAATTTTTCACTGACTACGAATCTCATACTGTTAATTCCACCTTTTATGAGAATCCTGTAATATACTTTAAAGGGAATCACCAATGTTAGTTTCTCTCTCCCAATCTGGTCTGACAAATCCCAGGCCTTAACTCTTTGGATAAATAAGTTTAGTGGGCAGAGTACTCATCTCTAAATCAAAAAATCTCAGTTCCAGTGATTGTAAGGAGCAAATGATGCAAAGATGTAATTTTCTTTCTGACATTTTCATTATCTGACATTATCTTAAGTATTTAGTTGTCTTCTCACTTATTGCCTATTTCTTCTAATAGAAGATGACCTCATTAGGACAGGAAATTTGTCTTATTCTCTACTGTTTCTCTAGTGCCTAGAATCGTGCCTGGCACTTAGTAGGAACTCAAGAAATATTTGTGGAATGAATGAATAAGTTAATGACCCATATACTCTAAGAATTAGGGAAGCTTTGAAGGCCACCTAATCCAGTCTCTCACTCCAAAACATCTTCTTCATCTTTGATACTCATCCAGTCCAGACTCAAGTCCCTACAGGACAAGGAACTCATCATATTCCAGACAGCTCATTTTTCTGTTTTACTACCAGAAAATTCTTCCTTTTGTTGAGTTCAAATGTATCTCACTGAAATTTTCACCCCTTAGTCTTTATCCTGCCTTTTGCAGCCACACTGATTAAGTTCTAATTTTCAATATAATAGCCCTTCAAGTTTGTGAAGACCGCACTGATATTCTCCATAAATCTTCTCCAGGTGAAATAGCCACAATTCCTTTAACTGTTTCTCATACAATATGCTTTTGACTACCCCTCATCATCCTGGCACTCTTCTGTGACCATTTATTTCTGCTCCAATATTATGGTCTGGGAAGTGCTCAATGTGGTACAGCTAGCCTCTCCTTGCTCATAGAAACATTCATCAGCAGTTCATGGGTACATATGTTTAAAATGCTCCACGTTTAACTGTCCTATGATTCATCCCACATTTCATCATTTTGTCCACAAGGATATGAGAGACTCTGTAAAATGATTTGCTAAAATCCAGATATATTACGTCTATACCATTCCGCTAATCTGCTAGTATATGAACCATATTTAAAAGTGAAGTGAGGTTAATCTGCTTAGTAAAGCAATACCAGGTCTTCATGTTTCCTACCCCTTTTATTTATTTATTTATTTATTTGCCGTACGCGGACCTCTCACTGTTGTGGCCTCTCCCGTTGTGGAGCACAGGCTCCGGACGCGCAGGCTCAGCGGCCATGGCTCACGGGCCTAGCCGCTCCGTGGCATGTGGGATCTTCCCGGACCGGGGCGCGAACCCATGTCCCCTGCATCGGCAGGCAGACTCTCAACCACTGCGCCACCAGGGAAGCCCCCTACCCGCTTTTGGATGATCAAAAAGTATCTATTTGAAATGACTAATGTACAAATGTTTGGGAAATTAAAAAATTTAAAAGCACTCAGTAGTTTCAAAATATCCTTATAATTGTTATGAATTTTTCAGATATATTTATATCTATATATTTATATCTATGCCTATATCTATCTATCTATCTATATGCATCAATAGATAGATGAAAGAAAGTGTGTGTGTGTGTGTGTGTGTGTGTGTGTGTGTGTGTGTTCTCTTCATTTTTGGCAGGAAAATCAGTGGGGAAATAGCTGTAAATCCTTATAGTTAGACTTCTAAATTAATGCTTTAGCAAGATGAGTAGGAGAAATGCAAAGGCCCTTTGTTCTATTGTCTTATTATGTCAAGACACAGACTCAAATGTGTAACAGTACCTCTGGTACTATTTGGAACTTCATTTTTTTTAAAAAAAAAAACTATGATAAAAGACATTTTTTTCTTTTCTTTTTTTCCTCTCTCCAGTAAAACACATATCCAAGAGAATGTGGTCTTCAGGAAATCTGGAGGAAGACCTTCTATGCTCAGGGTCCCTGCCCACCAAACTTCTATTGTTCCAGGTAACACCACATTCTCTTTTATGAGTGAATAAAACCACATTGTATAAGTTCACTCTGGATATTTCTGTCTTTCTGAGACAGGCAAAGATAAAATATTTTTGTATTTGAGGCACAAAGTAATTAGACATCTAGTCCTAACCTAAAACCTAGTGCACTGAAAAGAGAACTTCACCACATTAAACACTTGAACTTACCAAAAGCAAGAGCTTTTAGAAATTGATAAAAATTCAAGTACATTCTCCCTCCCTCTCTCTCTCTCTCTTTTTCTCTCTTTCTCTCTTCTTCTCTCTTTCAAATCAAGCCCCAGTGTTTGCTTCCTTAATTAAAATCTTTCCCTTCTAAGTCATTTGCCAATTTGATTAGTAGGGTCCTGCCAACTCAAAAACTTTGATTCATTAAGTACAGACTAAACATAATGAATATTTCATTACTTGACTGTAAAGATGCAATGACTTCAGGTTATAAATATATACACTGTTCTCCCAAGGCTTAAATTTTACTGAAAGTCAGTTTTCCTTAAGCTTAAATTTTGGTCATTTTCATACCACTTTCTGAATATCTTCTATATTCTCATCACTTTTTTATTAATTGCTTACTATTTTTACTTACATTAACTATTTTAAATTTAAATGTCTATTTTATCATTATCTTAAACATTAGATTTTTTGGCGTCATGGGCTAGATGTGGTAGATAATGTTAAAAACAAAAAGTTTGTTTATGTACCATCTAAAACTGTCTACAAATCACCAGTATTATACATATCTAACTAAATAGTCTACCTTCTGACATGACTTCTGTAGTTTTGACTCACAGACTATAGCTTTTATTTATATTTATCCAGAAATCCAAAAGTTTATTATAAGTGCCAGGAATTGGATCACCACTACCCAGTATCATCCTTACTTGTGGGACAAAAGGGTGAGAGAACTGGTGATGAGACCAGGTGAAGGAGTTTGTGTCTCTTCATTACCTTTTCCTCTACCCCTCTTCTGTGTGCTGATTTTATAATTTTCTTCAGTTTTCAGCCATCTACTATATACACGGTTAAGAACTTCTTGAGAGATTTGTTGGATCTTACCTTTTGCCCTTGAAGAGCTTGGATTTGAGCATGGTAGAAACATAATGGAAAAAAGCATTAAAAAGCAAAATGAGTTTTCTTCTCACAGCTGAGATGAAACTCCAATTGTTTTAGCTTCAGGGCCCAGATGACTTGGTCTATGGCAGCCATTTTTGGCTTACTATCCCAGCTGAAATATTAATATTCAGGGTACAGTTGGAATTGTTTTAAACTTCAGTGTAGTTGAGAGTCTCTCATGCCTATAGTCTGGGTGGTTAAACTTTATTTGGCCTAAGGATTTTATGCTGATCCTTCAAAGCCTTTCAGTAGCCATTCTTCTATCTTTCTTGCAATGGTCACTATACCCCTGGTCATCGAACTCCTGGGTCAGAAATTGGCAGAAAGGAGAATGGCATTATCATTATTATAAAGGTTTAAATTTGAAAAGACAGTTACACTTCCAGGAAATGTTTGTTTCCTCTTAGGCATTATGTCTATAATTCAGAGTTGCCTGGTTAGGACTGTATGGGTCAACTTATTAGGCATTCTTCAAGCATGTCCATCTGAATCAAATGATCTAGAGTGCATGTGTCCATGCTAAATTCTGCTATTTCTAAACCAAGACAATAAAACAAAATAACAAAGTACTGTTCACTGAATTACCAGTATGTGTACTGACTAGTCTTGAATCACTGCTATAAAGAGTAATTCATCATTTAAAGTAAGATGTCAAGAAATACAAAGATTTTGGTTTTTAACAAAGATGTACAGTGCCTTTCTCACAAAGTTGTTGAGATGGTTTAGAGGGGTCATTACAAACAAAGGACATCCTCACAATGTACTGATGAGGAGAAGTTTATTATGGTTTATTTATAAGCTGTCACTGGAATTCCAGTGTCACTTAATGTAACCTCCTGGATCATGGATTGACATAACATGACATGTGGATATGATGTCCTATTTCAGAGGATACCTTAGGAAAAAAACACAATAAAAGGTCTTCATGCCTTTAATTGGTTCTAGAACATTAAACAATGAATCTAGAGGTACCAATCATATTGATTAGTGGTTCTCAAACTTTAAAATGTATCAGTATCACCTGGAGGGTTTATTAAAACAGAAGTTTCTAAGCCCCATTCCCACAGTTTCTGACTCTGTAGGTTTGGGGTGAGGCCTGAGAATTTGCATATCTAAAAAGTTCCCAGGTGATGCTGATGCTGCTGGTTTGAGGGACCACACTTTGAGAAACATTGGATTAGAGACACATATGGTAAAGAAGTTCCATGATCTTCAGAAGAGATAATATCAGCATTTCTGTAGAATATAAGTAAAAATTTAAAAGTCACAGAGAAGGAGTAGGACAAATATTTATTGAACATCTACTGGGTGTGATGCACTTGCTAGATTCTTTACACAGATATTTTATTTCACTTCATTTTGACCACATTATCCCCATTTTTGAGGTGAAAAAGAAACTGGCAAAGACAACTAACTTTCCCAAGGTCACACAGCTATTAGCTGGTAGAGTTGAGACTCAAACCCAGGTTTGTATGGTTTTAAAGCTAATAGTTTTTTCTGCTAGATCACATTGCCAAAATCAATTGTTTTTAAAAATATGCATAAATATATATATTTTTTTGCTTAGAGAGGTAAAATTATCCAGTGGCAGTACAGTGAATTGAGTGCCAGGACACTCAGGCTCCATTCCTGACTCTGCCACAAACTTTATCCATTGATCCATCAGTTCATGCACCCATCCCCCAACCCATCCATCCATCTATCTACCATCCATCAATCAATTCATCTATCCATTCACTCATTCATCAGACATTACTTGAGCATTCACAGCGTTTTAGCCCCTCATTGTGTATAACTACTTCCCCTTCTTTAGGCTATGTGGTTTGTGTGGGATGTTTCAACTAGATTCAGAAGTTTATACTCATAAAGATATGCCAAAATTTGTCCAGGGATTTCATAATTAATTTTGCTAATGGTAAATGAAAGCATGCATGTTGGATTTGGTTTCCTTTGATGGATGTTAGCATGGATATCTGGATTTCAAAAAGTAGATGATTAAACTGGCCATAAAGTCTCATTTTAAATTCAACATGGTGTGGTGTAAGGAACATTAAATCTTTAGCAAATCACCTAAATTTTCTGGGCCACAGTTTTCTGATTTGTCAGATGGAGTAGCAGCACCTTTCCACCAATGCTCAGAGATGTGGCAAGGATCAAACAAGAGGAAATGAGAATATGTTTTATAAAGTATAAATTCTATATAAACATATTATTTATTTATTCCATAAATTTTTTGGTTGGAAGCAACATTCTAGTCTCATTCTGTCATATCATATAAGGAATCTGTGGCACAGAGAGGTTTAATATCTTAACAAGATTACCCAGCTAGGAAGCTGCAGACCCAGGACTAGAACCCAATTGATTTGATCCTTACTATAGAGTTCTAAGAATTTAGAGTTATAGAGGCTAGAAAACAAGCTCTTTTCTTTAAAAAACAAATAGCTATTTTACTTTATTTTAAATTTCTTTTGTAGTAGAGTTGATTTACAATGTTGTGTTAGTTTCAGGTGTATAGCAAAGTGAATCAGTTATACATATACATATATCCACTCTTTTTTAGATTCTTTCCCCATATAGGTCATTACAGAGTATTGAGTAGAGTTCCCTGTGCTATACAGTAAGTTCTTATTAGTTATCTATTTTATATATAATAGTATGTATATGTCGATCCCAATCTCCCAATTTATCCCTCCCCTATGTCTTTTCCCTGGTAACCATAAGTTTGTTTTTTACATCTGTGACTCTATTTCTGTTTTGTAAATACATTCATTTGTACCATATTTTTAGATTCCACATGTAACCGATATCATATGATATTTCTCTTTCTGTGTCTGATTTACTTCACTCAGTATGACAATCTCTAGGTTCATCCATGTTTCTGCAAATGGCATTATTTTGTTATTTTTTATGGCTGAGTAATATTCCACTGTATGTATGTACCACGTCTTCTTTATCCATTCCTCTGTCGATGGACATTTAAGTTGCTTCCATGTCATGGCTGTTGTAAATAGTGCTGCAATGAACATTGGGGTGCATTTATCTTTTCACATTGTGGTGTCCTCTGGATATATGCCCAGGAATGGGATTGCTGGATCAATGGTAGCTCTATTTTTAGTTTTTTAAGGGAAGTCCATACTGTTCCTCATAATGGTTGTACCAATTTACATTCCCAACAGTGTAGGAGGGTTCCCTTTTCTCCATACCCTCTCCAGCATTTATCGTTTGTAGATTTTTTTGATGATGGCCACTCTGACCAGTGTGAGGTGATACCTAATTGTAGTTTTGATTTGCATTTCTCTAATAATTAGTGATGTTGAGCATCTTTTCATGTGCCTCTTGGCCATCTGTATGTAGAAGACATAAGCTCTTAACTCTCTATTTAATGTTTGAACACACTCTCCCATGCCCTTGGAAAGTCCAATCTCTGCTTGATAAATCCTTTTGATGGATATATTATAATAAAACATTCTGTTTTTGTTAGAAAATACTTATCTGGAAGTGAAAGCTCCATACTTCTTCATAACTTCTACATACTAGTTCCTGTTTTGCTCTCTGAGGCTGAAGGAAATAAGTTCAGTTCCTTATCTCATGACAGACCTTGAAATATTTGAAAGCAACTACTGTGTCCCAACCTCTCTTATTCCTCCAGCATAGCAGCTGAATTTCCTTTCTATATTCATGTATAACTTTTATTTTTTAAAGTAGTTTGTTCAGCACTTGCTATAAGTCAGGCACTGTGCAGGAAGCTGAGGATACGAAGATGAATAAGAAAACCCTACCCTCAAAGAGCTCTAGGTATGATGACAAAGAAAAAAAGTCAGTAGCTATGCAATAAGTGCTGTGATGGAGGTAAGCATAGAGTGTTAACAGGAATAAACCACAACCTGAGGTGGAATATTAGAAAATGTTTACAGAAGGTAATGTGCTTCAGCTGAGAAACAAAATTATGTTGACTTATAAGTATGGGTAAACAAGGAATATTTGAGGCATTTGTTAGTAGGTTAGCATGATCAAATGAAGGGACTTTGTGGATACATAGCAAAAGATAACGTTGGAAAACTAAGCAGGACCAGATCACATTGAACTTTCAAGTTTCTTCACCCTTTGTGTATGTATATATCAAACTGTGGATTCCAGAATTGAACACAGAATTCCAGTTATGCAAACTATTCTCAATGCATGCTAAGATCCCACTCATTTTTTGGCAGATCCTGTTGAATCATATTGATCTTACAGCTACTAAGATAAATATTGCTACTAAGTCAAGCCTTCCTTGATCTTACTCTTGTAGAGTTGGCTCCCTGTACACATGTGTAGGATTTTAAATTTGTCCTCATCACATTCTCTCATGTTAGATTTTACTCAGTGTTCCTCTCTGTCAAGATCATTTTTATCCTGTTTCTCTCATAGAATGTATTTATTATTTCTCCCTGCTTCATGTTATTTGCTTTCGTTCCTTTACACTATAATGACTTTAATTTTATTGGTGTCAAAATTTCCTTAATTTTTGCAAATTCCACTATAAGGTTTCAAATAAATAAGCTGATATTTTGGCAATAATTTTACCATTTCTGCCCAAGTATTTGGATGAATGTGATTTGGGAATACAACCTCTAATTCCCATTCTAATAATAGTCTATGTGCCTTGTTAAAACTAAGTCTCATTGACTGTGGCATCATTTCACTTTTAATTAGTATATTTGACAAAGTACACATCACAAACAAATGATTACTTGAATTGTTCTCATTCATCCATGAGTTTTAGTAATTGGGCAAAATTAAAGATTGCTTTGGAAGTGCTGAAATCTGGGGTCTTGTGACCTTTCTCCATGTCAGTAGAGTTAGCCATGAAGACATGATTTACCAGTACAAAGCACAAAGGGACATTGTAAAGGATGATGGCCAGTTGTTACTTTCTTAAACTCCACCACATGTCTTAAATAGCTTGGACAGACACTTCATAGAACACAACTATCCATTACCATAGAATGAAAACTTTTGGAGCTCAAAGAGCCTCTGGAGAGTATCTAATCTAACCCCTCAATGTTTACAGTACAGTCCAGTGCCCCAAATGGGGGAAATGACTTGGTTGAAGTTGCAGTTTCTTAGGGCAAGCAGTTCTCTGAAACAAAAATTGTCCTATTTGGTCAACTTTGGATTTAGACCATATAAAGAGATTTTACAATTCCTACCTGGAAATGACTCTGGTCAGACAATCCTATATTTAAGAGATAAGGATATCTCTGCCATTTGCAAAAATGTGGAGGAATCAAGAGGATATTATGCATAGTAAAATGTTAGACAGAGAAAGAAAAATACTGTATGTTATTACTTTTTGTGGACTCTAAAAAATAAGACAAAGGAATGAATATAATAAAACAGAAACAGAATCACTGATGTAGAAAACAAACTAGTGGTCACCAGTGGGGAGAAGGAAAGGGGGAAGGACAAAATAGGGGTAAAGGATTAAGAGATACAAACTACTATGCATAAAATAGATAAGCAACAAGGATATCTTTTACAACACAGGGAAATATTATTGTGGTAATAACTTTAAATGGAGTGTAATCTATAAAAATATTGAATAACTATTAAGGAAACAAAACCATTTACCATTGCATCAAAAAGAATAAAACACTGAGGAATAAACCTACCTAAGGAGGCAAAAGACCTGAACTCAGAAAACTATAAGACACTGATGAAACAAATCAAAGATGACACAAACAGATGGAGAGACATACCTTGTTCTTGGATTGGAAGAATCAATATTGTCAAAATGACTATACTACCCAAAGCAATCTACAAATTCAATACAATCCCTATCAAATTACCAATAGCATTTCACAGAATTAGAACAAAATATTTTACAATTTGTATGGAAACACAAAAGACCCCAAATAGCCAAAGCAATCTTTTGTTTCTTTAACATCTTTATTGGAGTATAATTGCTTTACAATTGTGTGTTAGTTTCTGCTTTATAGCAAAGTGAATCAGTTATACATATACATATATATTGATATCTCTTCCCTCTTGCATCTCCCTCCCACCTACACTCCCTATCCCACCCCTCTAGGGGGTCACAAAGCACCGAGCTAATCTCCCTGTGATATGTGGCTGCTTCCCACTAGCTATCTATTTTACATTTGGTAGTGTATATATGTCCATGCCACTCTCTCACTTTGTCCCAGCTTACCCTTCCCCCTGCCCATATCCTCAAGTCCATTCTCTAGTAGGTCTGCACCTTTATTCCCATCTTTCCCTTAGGTTCTTCATGACCATTTTTTTTCTTACATTCCATATATCTGTGTTAGCATACGGTATTTGTCTTTCTCTTTCTGACTTACTTCATTCTGTATGACAGACTCTAGATCCATCTACCTCACTACAAAGAGCTCAATTTCGTTTCTTTTTATGCTGAGTAATATTCCATTTTATATATGTGCCACATCTTCTTTATCCATTCACCCAGTGATGTACACTTAGGTTGCTTCCATGTCCTGGCTATTGTAAATAGAGCTGCAATTAATATTTTGGTACATGATTCTTTTTGAATTATGGTTTTCTCAGGGTATATGCCCAGTAGTGGGATTGCTGAGTTGTATGGTAGTCCTATTTTTAGTTTTTTAAGTAACCTCTATACTGTTCTCCACAGTGGCTGTATCAGTTTACATTCTCGCCAACAGTGCAAGAGGGTTCGCTTTTCTCCACACCCTCTCCAGCATTTATATTTTTTATTTTTTTTTCTTTGCGGTACGCGGGCCTCTCACTGCTGTGGCCTCTCCCGTTGCGGAGCACAGGCTCCGGACGCGCAGGCCCAGCGGCCATGGCTCACGGGCCCAGCCGCTCCGCGACATGCAGGACCCTCCCAGACAGGGGCACGAACCCGCGTCCCCTGCACCGGCAGGCGGACTTCTACCACCGCGCCACCAGGGAAGCCCTCCAGCATTTATTTTTTGTAGATATTTTGATGATGGCCATTCTGACTGGTGTGAGGTGATACCTCATTGTAGTTTTGATTTGCATTTCTCTAATGATTAGTGATGTTGAGCATCCTTTCATGTGTTTGTTGGCAATCTGTATATCTTCTTTGGAGAAATGCCTGTTTAGGTCTTCTGCCCATTTCTGTATTGGCTTGTTTGTTTTTTTTGTTATTGAGCTGCATGAGCTGCTTGTAAATTTTGGAGATTAATCCTTTGTCAGTTGCTTCACTTGCAAATATTTTCTCGCATTCTGAGGGTTGTCTTTTGGTCTTGTTTATGGTTTCTGTTGCTGTGCAAAAGCTTTTAAGTTTCATTAGGTCCCATTTGTTTATTTTGTTTTTATTTCCATTTCTCTAGGAGGTGGGTCAAAAAGGATCTTGCTGTGATTTATTTCATAGAGTGTTCTGCCTATGTTTTCCTCTAAGAGTTTAGAGTGTCTGACCTTACATTTAGGTCTTTAATCCATTTTGAGTGTATTTTTGTGTATGGTGTTAGGGAGTGTTCTAATTTCATTCTTTACATGTAGCTGTCCAGTTTTCCCAGAACCACTTATTGAAGAGGCTGTCTTTTCTCCACTGTATATTCTTGCCTCCTTTATCAAAGATAAGGTGACCATATGTGCGTGGGTTTATCTCTGGGTTTCTATCCTGTTCCATTGATCTATATTTCTGTTTTTGTGCCAGTAGCATACTGTCTTGATTACTGTAGCTTTGTAGTATAGTCTGAAGTCAGGCAGCCTGATTCCTCCAGCTCCATTTTTCTTTCTCCAAAGCGGTCTTGAGAAAGGAAGCACCTAATCTATGACAAAGGAAGCAACAATATACAATGGAGAAAAGACAGTCTCATCGATAAGTGGTGCTGGGAAAACTGGACAGCTACATGTAAAAGAATGAAATAAGAGGCTTCCCTGGTGGTGCGGTGGTTGAATGTCTGCCTGCCAATGTACAGGATACGGGTTCGTGCCCTGGTCCGGGAAGATCCCACATGCTGTGGAGCGGCTAGGCCTGTGGGGGGAAAAAAAAAGAATGAAATAAGAACATTAACACCATACACAAAAATAAACTCAAAATGGATTAAGACCTAAATGGAACACTGGATACTATAAACTCTTACATAAAAACAGACAGAACACTCTATGACAAAAATCACAGCAAGATCTTTTTTGATCCACCTCTGAGAATAATGAAAAAAAAATAAACAAATGGGACCTAATTAAGCATAAAAACTGGAGACCTTCAAGAAACTACCCACGTACCTGGGTAGGGCAAAAGAAAAAAGAAAAACAGAGACAAAAGAATAGGGACAGGACCTGCACCTCTGGGAGGGAGCTGTGAATGAGGAAAAGTTTCCACACACTAGGAAGTCCCTTCACTGGTGGAGATGGGGGGTGGCGGGTGGGAAGTTTTGGAACCACAGAGGAGAGCACAGCAACAGGGGTGCAGAGGGCAAAGCGGAGAGATTTCCCACACATAGGATCGGTGCCGACCAGCACTCACTAGCCTGAGGGGCTTGTCTGCTCACCCACCGGGGTGGGTGGTGGCTGGGAACTGAAGCTCTGGCTTCGGAGGTCATATCCTAGGGAGAGGACTGGGGTTGGCTGCATGCACACAGCCTGAAGGGGGCTAGTGCACCACAGCTAGCTGGGAGGGAGTCTGGGAAAAAGTCTGGAATTGCTTACGAGGCAAGAGACCATTGTTTCGGGGTGTGAAAGGAGAGGGGATTCAGAGCACCACCTAAATGAGCTCCAGAGATGGGCACAAGCAGCAGCTATCAGTGCAGACACCAGAGATGGGCATGAGATGCTAAGGCTGCTGCTGCAGCTACCAAGAAGCCTGTGTGCAAGCACAGGTCGCTATTCACACCTCCCCTCCCGGGAATATGTGCAGCCTGCCACTGCCAGGGTCCATGATCCAGGCACAACTTCCCCAGGAGAACAAACAGCACACCTCAGGCTGTTGCAATGTCATGATGGCCTCTGCCGCCGCAGGCTCACCCCGTATTCCGTACCCGACTCAGAGAGAGCCAGAGCCCCCTAATCCGCTGCTACTTTAACTCTGTCCTGTCTGAGTGAAGAACAGACTCCCTCAGGTGACCTACATGCAAAGGCTCGGCCAAATCCAAAGGTGAAACCCAGGAGCTGTGCAAACAAAGAAGAGAAAGGGAAATTTCTTGCAGAAGCCTCAGGAGCAGCGGCTTAAATCTCCACAATCAACTTGATGTACCCTGAATCTCTGGAATACCTGAATAAACAATGTGTCATCCCAAAATTGAGGCAGTGGACTTGGGAAGCAAATGCAGACTTGGGGTTTGGTATCTGCATCTAATTTGTTTCTGCTTTTATGTTTATCTTAGTTTAGTTTTAGAGTTTATTATCATTGGTAGATTTGTTTAGCATTTTATAGCATTGCTATACAATGCTATATAGCATTGCTTTTACGATTTGTCCTAGTGTTCTGTCTGTCCGAATTAAAAAAAATTTTTTAGTATACTCCTTAGTGCTTGTTATCACTGGTGGATTTGTTATTGGGATGGTCGCTCTCTTCTTTCATTTTTTATTGCTGTTTTTCTTTTTAATAACTTCTTTTTATTTTAATCACTTTATTTTATTTTTCTTTCTTTTTTTCTCACTTTTCTTCTGAGCTGTGCTGCTGACAGGGTTTTGCTGCTCCAGCTGGGTGTCAGGGCTGTGTCTGTGAGGTGGGAGAGCTGAGTTCAAGATATTGGTCCACCAGAGACTTCCCAGCTCCACATAATATCAAAATTGAAAGCTCTCCAAGAGATCTCCATTTCAATGCTAAAACCCAGCTCTGCCCAATGACCAACAGGCTACAATGCTGGACACCCTATGCCAAACAACCAGCAAGACAGGAAAACAACCCCAACCATTAGCAGAGAGGCTGCCAAAAATCATAATAAGATCACAGACACCCCAGAACACAACACCGGATGTGGTCCTGCCCACCAGAAATGCAAGACCCAGGCTCATTCACCAGAACACAGGCACCAGTCCCATCCACCAGGAAGCCTACACAACCCACTGAGCCAAACTTAGCCACTGGGCACAGACACGAAATACAATGGGAACTATGAACTTGCACCTGCGAAAAGGAGACCCCAAACACAGTAAGTTAAGCAAAATGTAAACACACAGAAACACACAGCAAAAGAAGGAGCAAGGCAAAAACCCACCAGACCAAACAAATGAAGAGGAAATAGGCAGTTTACCTGAAAAAATATTTCAGAGTAATGATAGTAAAGATGATCCAAAATCTTGGAAATAGAATGGAGAAAATACAAGAAACGTTTAACAAGGACCTAGAAGAACTAAAGAGCAAAGAAATAATGATGAACAGCTCAAAAAATGAAATTAAAAATTCTCTAGAAGGAATCAATAGCAGAAAACTGAGGCAGAAGAACGGATAGGTGACCTAGAAGATGAAATAGTGGAAATAACTACCACAGAGCAGAATAAAGAAAAAAGAATGAAAAGAATTGAGGACAGTCTCAAAGACTTCTGGGACAACACTAAATGCATGAACATTAGAATTATAGGGGACACAGAAGAAGAAGAGTAAAAGAAATGGACCGAGAAAATATTTGAAGAGATTATAGTTGAAAACTTCCCTAATATGGGAAAGGAAATGGTCTAGTAGAGGAAGCGTAGAGAGTCCCATACAGGATAAATCTAAGGAGAAACATGCCTAGAGACATACTAATCAAACTTTCAAAAATTAAATACAAAGAAAAAATATTAAAAGCAGCCAGGGATATACAACAAATAACATACAAGGGAATCCCCAAAAGGTTAACAGCTGATCTTTCAGCATAAACTCTGCAAGGCAGAAGGGAGTGGCAGGACATATTTAAAGTGATGAAAGGGAAAAGCCTACAACCAAGATTATTCTACCCAGCAAGGATCTCTTTCAGATTCGACGGAGAATTTAAAACATTTACAGACAAGCTAAAGCTAAGAGAATTCAGCACCACCAAACCAGCTCTACAACAAATGCTAAAGGAACTTCTCTAGGCAGGAAACACAAGAGAAGGAAAAGACCTACAATAACAAACACAAAACAATTACGAAAATGGTAATAGAAACATACATACTGAAATCTACCTTAAATGTAAATGGATTAAATGCTCCAACCAAAGAAATAGACTGGCTGAACCGATACAAAAACAAGACGCCTATATATGCTATCTACAAGAGACCCACTTCAGACCAGGGGCACATACAGACTGAAAGTGAGGGGATAGTAAAAGATATTCCATGCAGATGGAAATTAAAAGAAAGCTGGAGCAGCATTTCTCATATCAAACAAAGTAGGCTTTAAAATAAAGACTGTTACAAAAGACAAAGAAGGACACTACATAATGATCAGAGGATCAATCCAAGGAGAAGATATAACAATTGTAAATATTTATGCACCCAACAGATGAGCACCTCAATACATAAGGCAAATGCTACCAGCCATAAAAGGGGAAATTGACAGTAACACAATGATAGTAGGGGACTTTAAAACCCCACTTTCACCAATGGACAGATCATCTAAACTGAAAATAAATAAGGAAACACAAGCTTAAATGGTCCATTAAACAGGATGGACTTAATTGATATTTATAGGACATTCCATCCCAAAATAACAGAATAAACTTTCTGTTCAAGTGCTCATGGAACATTCTCCAGGATAGATCATAACTTGGGTCACAAATAAAGCCTTGGCAAATTTAAGAGAATTGAAATTGTATCAAGTATCTTTTCTGACCACAATGCTATGAGACTAGATATCAAATAGAGGAAAAAAAACTGTAAATAATACAAGCACATGGAGGCTAAAAAATACACTACTGAATAATGAAGAGAACACCGAACTAATCAAAGAGGAAATAAAAACATACCTAGAAAAAAATGACAATGAAAACACGATGACCCAAAAACTATGGGATGCAGCAAAAGCAGTTCTACAAGGGAAGTTTCTAGCAATAAAATCCTATCTCAAGAAACATCTCAAATAAACAGCCTAACCTTACACTTAGAGCAATTAGAGAAAGAAGAACAAAAAAACCCCAAAAGTTAGCAGAAGGGAAAAATCATAAAGATCAGATCAGAAATAAATGAAAAAGAAATGAAGGAAACAATTGCAAAGATCAATAACACTAAAACCTGGTTCTTTGAGAAGATAAACAAAATTGATAAACCATTAGACAGACTCATCAAAAAAAGGGGGAATACTCAAATCAATAGAATTAGAAATGAAAATGGAGAAGTAAAAACTGACACTGCAGAAATACAATGGATCATGAGAGATTACTACAAGCAACTATATGCCAATAAAATGGACAACCTGGAAGAAATGGACAAATTCCTAGAAAAGCACAATCTTTAGGGACAGAACAAGGAAGATATAGAAAATGTGAACAGATCAATCACAAGCACTAAAATTGAGACTGTGATTAAAAATCTTCCAACAAACAAAAGCCCAGGACCAGATGGCTTCACAGGCGAATTCTGTCAAACAATTAGAGAAGAGGTAACACCAATCCTTCTCAAACTGTTCCAAAATATAGCAGAGGCAAGAACTCTCCCAAACTCATTCTATGAGGCCACAATCACCCTGATAGCAAAACCACACAAAGATGTCACAAAGAAAGAAAACTACATGCAATATCACTGATGAACATAGATGCAAAAATCCTCAACAAAATACTAGCAAACAGAATCCAAAAGCACATCAAAAGGATAATACACCGTGATCAAGTAGGGTTAATCCCAGCAATGCAAGGATTCTTCAATATACAGAAGTCAATCAGTGTGATAAACCATATTAACAAATTGGAGAATAAACATATGATCATCTCAATAGATGTAGAAAAAGCTTTCAACAAAATTCAACACCCATTTATGATAAAACCCCTCCAGAAAGTAGACATAGAGGGAACTTACCTCAACATATTAAAGGCCATATATGACAAACCCACAGCCAACATCATTCTCAGTGGTGAAAAACAGAAACCATTTCCTCTAATATCAGGAACAAGACAAGGTTGTCCACTCTCAGCACTATTATTCAACATATTTTTGGATGTTTTAGGCACAGCAATCAGAAAATAAAAAGAAATAAAAAGAATCTAAATCAGAAAAGAAGTAAAACTGTCACTGTTTGCCAATGACATGATACTATACATAGAGAATGCTAAAGATATTACCAGAAAACTATTAGAGCTAATCAATGAATTTGGTAAAGGAGCTGGATACAAAATTAATGTACAGAAATCTCTTGCATTCCTATACACTAATGATGAAAAATCTGAAAGAGAAATCAAGGAAACATTCCCATTTACCATTGCAACAAATGAATAAAATACCTAGGAATAAACTTACCTAGGAGACAAAAGACCTGTATGCAGAAAACTGTAAGACACTGATGAAAGAAATTAAAGATGATACAAATAGATGGAGAGATGTACCATGTTCCTGAATTTGAAGAATTGACATTGTGACAATGAATATACTACCAAAAGCAATCTACAGATTCAATGCAATCCCTATCAAACTACCAATGGCATTATTCACAGAACTAGAGCAAAAAATTTCACAGTTTGTATGAAAACGCAAAAGACTCTGAATAGCCAAAGGAATCTTCAGAAAGAAAAGCGGAGCTGGAAGAATCAGGCTCCCTGATTACAGACTATACTACAAAGCTACAGTAATCAAGCCAGTATGGTACTGGCACAAAAACAGAAATATAGATCAATGGAACAGCATACAGAGCCCAGAGATAAACCCATGCACATATGGTCACCATATCTTTGATAAAGGAGGCATGAATATATAATGGAGAAAGGACAGCCTCTTCAGTAAGTGGAGCTGGGAAAACTGGACAGATACATGTAAAAGAATGAAATTAGAACACTCCCCAACACCATACACAAAAATAAACTCAAAATGGATTAAAGACCTAAATGTAAGGCCAGCTTAGATGTAACCATAGGCAGAATGCTCTATGACATAAATCACAGCAAGATCCTTTTTGATCCACCTCCTAGAGAAATGGAAATAAAAACAAAAATAAACAAATGGGACCTAATGAAACTTCAAAGCTTTTGCACAGCAAAGGAAACCATAAACAAGACCAAAAGACAGCCCTCAGAATGGGAGAAAATATTGGCCAATGAGACAACTGATAAAGGATTAATCTACAAAATTTACAAGCAGCTCATGCAGTTCAATATCACAAATAAAACAACCCAATCCAAAAATGGTCAGAAGACCTAAGTAGACATTTCTCCAAAGAAGATATACAGATTGCCAGCAAACACATGAAAGGATGCTCAACATCACTAACCATTAGAGAAATGCAAATCAAAACTACAATGAGGTATCACCTCACACCAGTCAGAATGGCCATCATCAAAAAATTTACAAACAGTAAATGCTGGAGTGGGTGTGGAGAAAAGGGAATGCTTTTGCACTGTTGGTGCGAATGTAAATTGATACAGCCACTCTGGAGAACAGTATAGAGGTTCATCAAAAAACTAAAAATAAAAATACCAGACAATCCAGCAATCCCACTACTGGGCATATATCCTGAGAAAACCATAATTCAACGAGAGTCAGGTACCACAATGTTCATTGCAGCTCTATTTACAATAGGTATCACATGGAAGCAGCTTAATTGTCCATCAACAGATAAATGGACACAGAAGATGTGGCACATATATACAATGGAATATTGCTCAGCCATAAAAGGAAACAAAATTGAGTTATTTGTAGTGAGGTGGATGGACCTAGAGTCTGTCATGCAGAGTGAAGAAAGTCGGCAAGAGAATAACAAATACCGTATGCTAACAGATATATATGGAATCTAAAGAAAAAGTGGTTCTGAAGAACCTAGGGGCAGGACAGGAATAAAGACGCAGAGGCAGGGAATGGACTTGAAGACACGGGGAGGGGGAAGGGTATGCTGGGATGAAGTAAGAGAGTGGCATGGACATATATACACTACTAAATATAAAATAGATAGTTAGTGGGAAGAAGCCACATAGCACAGGGAGATCAGCTTGGTACTCTCTGACCATCTAGAGGGGTGGGATAGGGAGGGTGGGTGGATATGCAAGAGGGAGGAGTTATGGGTATATATGTATATGTATAGCTGATTCACTTTGATATAAAGCAGAAACTTACACACCATTTTAAAGCAATTATACTCCAATTAATAAGTTAAGAAATTTAAAAATATAAAAACTTTTGCACAGAAAAGGAAACCATAAACAAAATGAAAAGAAAACCCACAGAATGGGAGAAAATATTTGCAAGCAAAGCAACTGACAAGAGATTAATCTCCAAAATATACAAAAAGCCCATATAGCTCAATATCAAAAACAAAACAAAAATAATCCCAGAAAATCCAATCAAAAACGTGGGTGGGGCTTCCCTGGTGGCGCAGTGGTTGAGAGTCCGCCTGCTGATGCAGGGGACGCTGGTTCGTGTCCTGGTCTGGGAGGATCCCACGTGCCGCGGGGCGGCTGGGTCCGTGAGTCATGGCCTCGGAGCCTGTGCTCCGCAATGGGGGAGGCCACAGCAGTGAGAGGCCTGCGTACCGCCAAAAAAAAAAAAAAAAAAGTGGGTGGAAGATTTAAATAGACATTTCTCCAAAGAAGACATACATATGGCCAAAAGGCACGTTAAAAGATGCTCAGAATCATTAATTATTAGAGAAATGCAAATCAAAACTACACTGAGGTATCACCTCACACCGGTCAGAGTGGCCATCATCAAAAAATCTACAAACAATAAATTCTGGAGAGGGTGTCGAGAAAACGGAACCCTCCTACTCTGTCGATGGGAATGTAGATTCGTACAAATACTCTGAGGAACGGTATGGAGGTTCCTAAAAAACTAAAAGTAAAGCTATCATATGATCTAGCAATCCCACTCCTGGCTATATTTCTGGAGAAAACCATAATTTGAAAGGATACATGCACCCCAATATTCAATGCAGCACTATTTACAATAGCCAGGTCATGGAAGCAACTTAAATGTTCAACGATGGAGGAATGCATAAAGAAATATGATACATACATACAATGGAATATTACTTACCTATAAAAAAAGAACAAAATAATGCCATTTGCAGTGACATGGATGCACCTAGAGATTGTCATGTTGAGTGAAGTAAGTCAGACAGAGAAAGACAAAGATCACATGATATCACTTATATTTGGAATTTTAAAAAACGGGTATAAATGAACCTATTTATAAAACAGAAATAGAGTTACAGATGTAGAAAACAATTTTTTTGTTACTGAGGGGGAATGAGGTGGGAGGGATAAATTGTGAGATTGGGATTGACACATACACACTACTATATATAAAACAGATAACTAATAAGAACCTAGTGCATCACACAGGGAACTCTACTCAGTACTCTATAATGACCTATATGGGAAAAGAATCTAAAAAATGGTGGATATATGTATATGTATAACTGACTTACTTTGCTGTATGCTGGTTACCAACACAACATTTAAATCAACTACACTCCAATACAAATTAAAAAGTAAGCTTTTTAGTACCTTGCTGGGAAGAGCTGACCAGTTAGTTCTAGGTGGCCTGCGTATAATAGGTAGAAAGTCAAGTAAGTTTTGGGCTCCATGTCAGGGTAAGTCTTCTAACAGGTTTTGTGCACTGAACTACCTTGGGAGCTGGTGAGTTCTCTGTCACCTGAACTGTACAAACAGAAATGTGGACACTGGAATGGACTCTGGCATTCATGAGAAATTGGAAGTGATGGGAAACCCTACAGATTGGGGGCTAAGTAATAATAATTGCTAACACTAAAAAAATATAAATACCGAATCTCTAATAAATAAATATGTCTCTTGACTTGGGACTAAAGATAGTAGGGGGTGATTATAAAGAGTGATCCAAAATTTCTTGTGTGCACCTGTGCTACAGATAGGTTAAGATTAGTGAACAGAGACTCTTTTGCACCATGCTTCAATTTGTGCTTTTTTCCATCCTCAAAGCAACTGGAAATTCACCACATATTATTGAATCCTAAGAGAATAGGCCTCTTATTCCCAGGATTTTCTTTTCTCTTTAGTGGAGAGAAAACTTAATTTGTTTGTGGAGAAGTCTGTCTCAATTTGAAAAAGCAAACCCTCTTTTGTATACTGGAGCTGAGTATAGTCTGGAGTGTGGAGTTAAGGACTGGCAATCCATGACTTGTTTTATCAGCCATAACATGGGGGCTGATTTAATAGTACCTCTGTTCTCCCTGCCTTCTGGTGAAGTCTTACCTCAACTGTGTCTCCATTTTCCCATTCAGCAGAATTGATTATATTTTCCATTGCACTGGCTTGTAGGAATTGACAGTTACACAACTCTTTCATCTTCCTCCTATCAGAAAAATGGTGACAGGTTATCAACACCTGGTGTAATTATGACAAATAAGCAATGATATTTTAGGGTAGCAAATATAAGTATGCTTTGCTCAGATTTATTATATCTGAGGCACTATATATGCACTGTCTCATTTTTTTCCCTCACACTAGCCCTATGAGGTACTAGTTTTGCTCTGCTTTAGTATATAAGGAAACTGAGACTCTGAGAAAGTAACTTATCCAAGGATATATAGCTTATTAGTGGTGAAGCTGGTATTCAAACCCAGGTGTGTCTGATTTCAGCATTTGCACTCTTGAGTACAACCATGCTATCTCCAAATTGGAAAAAATTGACAAAATTTAGTGCTCTGTCTACAGAAACTGTATTTGAGTAGTAGCTTGGGGAACAGAAATAAGAGCCTCATGGGTCTGTCAGGAGACATAGTGGATGTAGTAGAAAGAGCACAGTCTTAAGAATCTAAGAGAACTTGGTTTGAATCCCAGCTCTGCCAGTCGCTAGGTGTATGACCTTAAGTAAGTCACTTAAGCTCTCTGGGCCTTAGTTTCTTTATCTGTGAATTGGAAATAAAAATACTTACCTCATAGGGTTGTAATAAGTATTAAACAAGATGATGAATGTTAAGTGCTTGGAAAAGAAAAGATATCAAACTTGCGGTATCTGCTGGAATTATATTTGTTGATATTATTGTTGTTATTTTAAGAATTTTATCAGATTGGGAGAAAGGAAGTGTGTCAGGATGAGGAGCCTACTTCCAGATTTTATTGCTTTGGGCTTCTTACCCCTGTGTAATGTTAACTCTGAATGGAAGTGGCCTTCACAGAAGTTTTACAGAATACCAAACATGCTTTTCTACTCTGAGTAAAGTGTTCATTCGTATATAGAAATTTAGAGACTTTTCAACAGTTTCAAGAAATATTATGTTTCTACTTTGTGTATGGCATTATGAGTGATACAAAGAGGCATATAATCTAGAAAAAGATAACAGTCCTTGAGCAATTTATCTGTTACCCCATTTCATGCTGTTCATTCACTTAACATATAGCATGCAAGGCACTGTGCTAATACAGGCTGTGGCTGAGGTAGAAAATAAATAAATCATATATATAAGCTCTTGGCCCCTGTTTCCATGGAGCCTTGTCTTCTAGGTTGAAAGTGAAAAGTGCCTTAAGAAAGGTTAATATACGGGGTAATAAGAAATCAGAAAAGGAAGTGATGGCTCTTGCAGAGACTGAGGGAATGCAAGAGTTATCATTTCAGTTGAATCCTCCAGTTGATTTGGAGACAAGAGAGGGAAGGTATTGGATGATTTTTACCCTATTCTTTTAAACTCCGGTATAATTTATTTTTCTATTTTGAAGCACAGTGTAGTGTAACAATTTCAAGTGCAGGCTTTGGAGTCCAATAGTCTAGGTTCAAATCCTGGTTCAGCCACTTACTTATCTGTTCTGCGACTCGGTTTCTTCATCTGACAAATGGGATAACAACAGAACAATCTTCATAGAGTTTTTGTAGGATTAAATGAGATAAATGCACATAAAACACTTATTACGGTGCCTGGAACACGTCAAATGCACAATAAATGTGAACTGCCTCTGTTATTATTACTAGGTCTTTGATACCAATACAGCTGACTTGTTTAATCTTTCAGTCCCCTGTAAGTGAAATATTCATCAATCACTATACTTTAAGGAAGAATAGGGAAAATGTAATAGGTGGGGTACAAAGATATGTGCTCAGACAAGAGAAGTGTTTTGTTGTTCCCTCAATAAATGTTTAGTGAGACATTGGCAAAAGACCCAAGTATGGAACTTGCTTTGTGTCCTTGTTTGAAACTCGGTTTAATTCCACACTTGACACACAGTCTGTTCTCAATAACTTCTTGCTGAATGATTTCATGAACAAATAAATTTTAAGTTCTATTTTACCATTTCCTATTGAAGGAGGAAGGTGTTTAAAATTCCCCAACCTGGTGGGATCAGAGCTGTGCTTCTTCTGGCCTACAGAATAAAATAAACAATCATTCCACATTCTTTCCATAATTATACCTTAGTAAACTTTTGAACAGAGCCTGAAAAATTATAAAATGAAAATGTTTAATTTTACCTCCCTGCCTTTTCATCTTTAATGAGATGTGCAAAGAATAGAACATGTAAATTTGACTTTTTAGGGTTCCCTTTTCTACACGGATTCAAGTGAAGCAATGAAATCATACCAGAATACCAGATTTTAGAGACAAATGCAAGGAAATGTGATTATCCTTGACTATAAGCTCCTTAAGGTAGAATTCAGGTATGGATTATTTCACTGTCCCCAGCACCTGGCACTGGCTTTTTCTCCTTGAAGGCACTGATGACTAACTGCTGAATGAAAAAAACCACTTTTGTTTTCCTTCCTTTTTTTTGCGGTACGCGGGCCTCTCACTGTTGTGGCCTCTCCCGTTGCGGAGCACAGGCTCCGGACGCGCCGGCTCAGCGGCCATGGCTCACGGGCCCAGCCGCTCCGCGGCATGTGGGATCTTCCTGGACCGGGGCACGAGCCCGCGTCCCCTACGTCGGCAGACCCCCAATCACTGCGCCACCAGGGAAGCCCGAAAAAAAGCCACTTTTAACATGGAGTGCTTCACAGGAACAAGTCTCAGCCCTGGTTGGGTAAGGGAAGTGAAAATGGGGGACAATGAAAAGGAGCCCATAAAGGTAAACTTGAGAGGTTGATATAAAACTTCGCTGACTTCTTCAATCTAGCAGAGGGCTTGTCTTTGATAGAGTAATTGCACTGGTGATGTATGTGAGCACCTGAGCAGTAGAGAAGGCAGCAATGACGTGAAAGATCCAATTACATATATACTATCCAAACAAAACCAAACTTTTAGGCTAATTCAAAACCCATTAGCCTTTTTAACACCCATTTACAGCAAGTTACCTATGGATCTGATGCGGTTTTCTGCTTGGTTCTATTTTTAATGTGGTCCAGCAGTGATTGCCCTTGTTATAAAACTTCAACATTTTTTTCTTTCTCATTTCCTCTTATCTTAAGTCACTTTAATTCTAAGCAGTATTTAAGACTCCAATTTTCATGTGTCACAACAAACTGAAAATTCTTTTCTCCGTGGCTTATGGAAAATTGTTGACTTGGACAACACTAATGTCTTCCAGCTGTAGTGACTATTCATGTGTTAAACTGAGGTTGTTGATACAAATGAGGCTAAGGTATCCTTTCAGCAAAACTGTAAGCCTGGATTTTGGGGAACACGCAAATGATTACACAGCCTGGATTTTTCCCCATCTTTCCACATTTATACCTATATTTTCTTTTGCTAGGAAAAAGATAAAGAATAAATTAATACAGAAAACATTCCCCTATAACGCTTGCAATCTGGTTACACATATTGCCATTACTTCCCTCTCTTTTTATAACTATTGTTTTATTTCCCTTCCTCTTGGGTTTTGGGGCAGCTGTAGGTGAGACTTTGTACCTCCTGCTATAAAGACAATTGACCTAGCATATGTCTGAATCTCTGTCAACATACCTCATTAGCTTCATATTATTTTATTCTTTGCCCAAACTTTCTGCTTTCACAAAGGTTGATGTTCACAGCTGGACTGTAATGCACCAGATTATATCTCTTCATTTTTTCCAGGGTAGGTCCTTAGTTCAGCCTTCACTTTCAGGTCCACAGTGATCTCTTACTCTTCTCATTCTCTTGTTCCACTATCAAGATGGATTTTTTTGTAAAGAAACTAATATGTGGATGTGCACTGAGATGTACTAACTGGAAAATCTTGCTGGGTTATCTCTTTTAAGATGGATTTACAGTTTCTCAAAGGTTCAAGTTTTAAGCCAGAAGAATGACTTACTAATGATACAATTTCTTTGAGAAGGTTTTTCCCCCCATGGGCATTGGCAGTATGCTTAATCTGTGTACACAAAAGACTGTTTCCAACAGATGAGTTCTCCACTCTTTCTATTTGTGTTCAACCTTCTTTCTGATTTTTAGTCCCAACTTGTTAGTCTTTGGCCTTTCTCGATGTGTCCCTTTCAGCAAGTGTAGGAGAGATGAGCATGGAGGAGAAACTCTGCAGTAAGACTGCCTATGTTGGAATCTTGGTTCCACCATTTACTTACTATGTGACTTTGGACAAATTATTTAGCTTCTCTACATCTGGGTTTATTCATCTGTAAAATAGAGATAATAATAATCCCTACCTCATAGGGCTGTTCTGAGGATAAAGTGTGAAAATATATAAAAAATACTTACAGTCCGTGACAAATAGTATGCATTATGTTAGTGATAGCAATTATTTTTATCATGTTACAACCTTCCATTTTCACCTGTTTATGAGGCACTAGAGGAAAGTAAGGATAAAGGGGAGCAACGTTGTAGCTCAGAAGTCCCTTAGAAGGAACTGTAAATACTCCTATATCTTGTTCTCTTATCTCTCTCTCTCTCTCTCTCTCTCTCTCTATCTATCTATATCTCTATATATACCTCTCTCTATATCTATCTATCTATCTATATAGATATATATCTATATATCTATATAGATATATCTCTATATCTCTCTCTCACTACCCAATACCAATTGCATTCCTATTTCTTCTATCCTTTTTCTCATCAGAAATTTCAAGCCCCTCACCTATTTTCATGCTTTTCTTTGTTCTGAATTCCAACAACTTTTTACCAGCTAAATTTTCCCCTCTTCTTATGCTCCTCTGTTCACTTGACTTATCTAACATTGTTATTGTTCACTAATCTCCAGGATAGTAGAACACCATTGGGACCTTTCTGCCTTTTTCATTGGGAGTCCTTGGGTCAGGCTATTAATAATATTTGTGCTTAAAACATGAGAGTAGGGGCTTCCCTGGTGGCGCAGTGGTTGAGAGTCCGCCTGCCGATGCAGGGGACACGGGTTCGTGCCCCGGTCCGGGAAGATCCCACGTGCCACAGAGCGGCTAGGCCCATGAGCCATGGCCGCTTAGCCTGTGCGTCCAGAGCCTGTGCTCCGCAACAGGAGAGGCCACAACAGTGAGAGGCCCGCGTACCACAACAAAACAAAACAAAACAAAACATGAGAGTAGTTGTCCTATTTCTGTCATGAATTATTAATTGATCTAGGCAAATTGAATCAGATTTATGTATTACATCATTGTCTTATTAGAAATGATACCAGTCTTCTAATTAATTCTTGGGAGGGATTTTTTAAAAAGGCAGTAATGTAGATGGTGAGTGGAATCTTTTACCCCAATAAACTGGTCTTGAGGCTGATTATAAGACTACTCTATCAGAGCCCCTTTCTTTGTGAAAAGTTTTAATGATTCTTATATGAATCACATTATGGTCAGATGTTTCTGATATTTTCATGAGGAGCAATTACTTTAGATTTCATTGAAGACATGAGCTCATTGGAATGAGGGAATTAGGGACTCACATGGAAACTGGGGTACTGCTAATCATAAATCTCCCTAGGAAAGTAACTGTGTATGTGTGTGTGTGTGTGTGTGTGTGTGTGTGTACTTTCCTTGACATGGTAATTCCCAGCAAATATCCAAAAGGGTTACATGGCAGAATTAACCTGCTTATAATTCTAGTAGTACATCTAGGGGCTGGGGGTTCATGCCCCAGGGGCTTCTGGCATGTCATTTGTAACACTGTAACTGTGATGGAATAATCTATGAGGTGACAGAGTTAACTTCTCACCCCATTACTACATCAATGGACAGAATGTCTACTTAAATCAGAGATAATTTCTTCGTTGGCAAAAATGGAATCATCACTAAAAGGTAGAAACCAGCAGCTGGAAAATATATACATGGAAATACAAATGACTGTGGGCAGCAGAAATTACTTTGGCAAATACTAGACATGTCCCATACACATTCAAGTTATATTTAACATGAAACTCCAGCTTATCCTAAGCAAAGCCATATGTTCATTATAAAAGACAAGGAAAGTTAAACAACATTTTGAGGGTTAGGACTGTTGCTTGTAATCAAGAATAGACATAAAACTTTTCCAGAGTATGAATAACAGTTGAATGAAAAGATATGTGATATATATATATATATATATATATATAGAAAAGATTAATGGGGAAAAGTAAAGAAACTCAGACACTTTGCATTTTTAACATACTTATCAAATACATTTGTCACAAAGGCATCAAAAAGAGGTCCCTCAAAAGTAGGCTTAGCCTTTCCTTGAACACCCAAAATATGAACCAATGCATCCTTCCTCCATAACACGTATCTTAACCATATCTTTATTAAAGAATGTACCGAACTAAAAAAAGAAAAGTAGGCTTAGTTTAGTTCACTACAAAATATATCCTGTGAAAACACATTTTATTTTATCTGCAGCTTATAATATTCTATTTACATAATTTTTGAAGCAATTAAACTGCACTTGAGGTTAAATTGTCAAAGTTGCCATCTATTTATTTATTTATTTATTTACTTATATTGAGTTATAATGATATACAACATTAAATTAGTTTCAGGAACAACATAATGTTTTGATATTTGTATATATTATGAAACGATCAGCATACTAAGTCTAGTTAACATCCAACACCACACATAGTTACAGAATTTTTCTTTTCTTATGATGAGAACTTTTAAGATCTACTGTCTTAGCAACTTTCAAATATGCAATACAGCAGCGCTCCCCAACCTTTTTGGCACCAGGGACCGGTTTCATGGAAGACAATTTTTCCATGGATGGTGGGGGTGGGGGATGGTTCAGGTGGTAATGCAAGCGATGGGGAGCGGCAGATGAAGCTTTGCTTGCTCACCTGCTGCTCACCTCCTGCTGTGCAGCCCAGTTCCTAACAGGCCGCAGATGGGTACCGGTCTGAGGCCCAGGGTTTGGGGACCCCTTCAATACAGTATTATTAACTATAGTCAATATGCTTTATCTTACATCCCCATGACTCAATTATTTTATAACTGGAAGTCTGTATGTTTTGACCCCCTTCACCCATTTCTCCCAGCCCCAGCCTCTGGCTACCACCAATCTGTTCTCTGTATCTATGAACTTTTGTTTTTTAAATTCCACATATAATTGAGATCACAAGGCATTGGTTTTTCTCTGACTTATTTCACTTAGCATAATGCCCTCAAGGTCTGTCCATGTTGTGTCAAATGGCAAGATTACAAAGGCTAAAAAATATTCCATTTTATTTAGATATATATATCACATTTTCTTTATCCATTCATCCATGGATGAACATTTAGGTTGTTTCACTATCCTGGCTATTATAAATAATGCTGAAATGAACATGGAGTTGAATATATCTTTTACAGTTAGTGTTTTCATTATTTTTCAGATAAATACACAGAAGTAGAGTTAAAGGATCATATGGTAGCTCTATTTTTAATTTTCTGAGGATCCTCCATCCTTTTCTATAGTGGCTGCACTAATTTACATTCCTACCAACAGTGTACAAGAATTCCATTTGCCAGCATTTGTTATCTCTTGTCTTTTGATGAAAGCCATTTTAACAGGTGTGATATGATATCTCATTGTGGTTTTGATTTTCACTTCCCTGATGACTAGTGATGTTGAACATCTTTTCATGTGCTGGTTGACTGTCTGTGTGTCTTTGGAAAAATAATCTATTCAGATCCTCTGCCCATTTGAAAAATCATGTTTTTTATTTGTTTTTCTATTGAGTTGTATGAGTTCTTTATATATTTTGGAATTTAACCCTTTATCAGATGTATGATTTGCAAATATATTCTCCCATTCTGCAGATTGCCTTTTCTTTTTGTTGATGGTTTCCTTTGCTGTGCAGAAGCCTTTTAGTTTGATGTATTCTCACTTGTTTATTTTTGCTTTTGTTGCATTTGCTTTTGGTGTCAAGTTCACAAAATCATCATCAAGACGGAGGTCAAGGAGCTAATGCCTATGTTTTCTTGTAGGAGTTTTATGCTTTTAGGTCATACACTTAAGTCTTTAATCCATTTTGAGTATTTATTTTCTGTATGGTGTAAGATAGTGATCCAGTTTCATTTTTTTTGCATGTGGCTGTCCAGGTTTCCCAATGCCATTTATTGGAGAGACTGTCATTTTCCCATTGTTATATTCTTGGCTTTTTTGTCATAAATTAATTGGCCATATATGTGTGCATTTATTTCTGGGCTCTCTATTCAGTTCCATTGATCTATGTTTCTGTTTTTATACTAATACCATACTGTTTTGATAACTATAGTTTGAAACCAGGGAGTGTGATGCCTCCAGCTTTGCTCTTCTTCCTCAAAATTGCTTTGGATATTCAGAGTCTTTTGTTGTTCTACACAAATTTTAGTATTATTCTGTTTCTGTGAAAAATGCCATTGGAATTTTGATAAGGATTTTACTGAATCTGTAGACTGGTCTGTAGATTGAATTGTAGATTTGTGAAATATGGACATTTTGACAATTACTCTAACCCATGTTCACAGAATATCTTTCCATTTATGTCTTCTTCAGTTTTTTTAATCAATATTTTATTATCTTCAATGTACAGGTCTTTAACTTCCTTGTTTAAATTTGTTCCTAGGTATTTTTGATGCAATTGTAAACAGGATTGATTTTTAATTTTTCTTTCTGATAGTTCATTTTTAGTGAACTATAAATGTAAAACTTTTTTTACATTTAGTATAAAAATGTAACAGATTTCTGTATATTGATTTTGTATTCTGCAACTTTACTGAATTCATTTATTAGTTCTAACAGCATTTTTGAGTAGAGTCTTTAGGGTTTCCTACATATAATATCATGTCTTCTGCAAATAGTGACAATTTTACTTCTTCCTTTCCAATTTGGATTCCTTTTATTTCTTTTTATTGCCTAATTACTCTTGGCAGGACTTTCAGTATTATGTTGAATAGAATTAGCAAGAGTGGAAATCCTTGTTTTGTTCCTTATCTTAGGAAATGCTTTTAGCTTTTCACTGTTGCGTATGATATTAGTTCTGGGCTTCTCATATATGGTCTTTATTACTTTGAGCTGTGTTCCCTCGACACTTACTTTCTTCAGTTTTTAGCATAAATGGATATTGTTTTGTCAAGTGTTTTTTTAATGTATCTATTGAGATGATCATTTGATTTTTACCTTTCATTTTGTTAATGTGTATCATTATCAATTTTGTATCACACTGATGGATTTGCAGATGTTGAACCATCTTTGCATGCCTGGAATCAATCCCACTTAATCATGGTGTATGCTCCTTTTAATGTACTCTTAAATTTGGTTATGGTAACATTTTGTTGAGATTTTTGCATCTATGTTCATCAGGGATGTTGGCCTGTAATTTTCTTTTCTTGTGGATCTCTTGTCTGATTTTGGTATCAGGGTAATTCTGGCCTCATAAAATGAGTTTGGAAGTGCTCCCTCCTCTTCTATTGTTTGGAAGAGTTTGAGAACAATTGGTATTAATTCTTCCTTAAATGTTTGGTAGAGTTCACCAGTGAAGCTGTCTGGTCTTGGAATTTTTGGGGGGGAGGTTTTTGATTACTGATTAAACCTCCCTACTAGTAATTGATCTGCTCAGATTTTCTCTTTCTTCATGATTCAGTCTAAGAAGATTGTATATTTTTAGGAATTTATCCATTTCTTTTAGCTTGAGAGCAGAATGAAGGGGACAAAGAAAACAATCAGTGAACCAGAAGACAGAACCACAGAAATTACCCAAGCTGAACAACAGACAGAAAAAAAACAGTGAAAAAAAAAAAGTCCTAACAGGGCTCACAGGGACTTGTGGTATAATGACATTAATATCCAAATATTTAGAATAATGCAACCTTCCAAGACTAACTCATGAAGAAATAGAAAATCTGTGTTCACTGATCACTAGTAAAGAGATTGAAATGGTAATCAATAACCTCCCCCCCAAAAAAATCCAGGACCAGATGGCTTCATAGGTGAATTCTACCAAATTCAAACAAGATTTAATACCTATTTTTCTCAAACTCTTCTCAAAAAATTGAAGGAAGGAAACACATCCTAACTCATTTAACAAACCCAAAATCACCCTTATACTAAAACCAGACAGGGACAACACAGAAAAAAAATTGCAGGCCAATATTTTTGATAAACATAGATAAAAAAATCCTCAATACAATATTAGCAAACCAAATTTAACAATACATCAAATGGATCATAAACCATGATCAAGTGAGATTTATTCCAGGGATATAATGATTCAACATCTTCAAAACAATCAACATGGTACACTATGGTATTAAAGGTAAAAATCATGATAATTTCAATAGATCTAGAAAAAGCATTTGACAGGACTCAACACCCATTTATAAATAAAATGGGTATATAAAGAAGAATACCTCAACATAATAAAGGCCATATATGTCAAAGCCACAGCTAACATCACACTCAACAGTGAAAAGCTGAAAGCTATCCCCCTAAGATCAACAACAAGACAAATATGTCCACTCTTGCCACTGTTATTCAACATAGTATTGGAATTCCTAGATGGAGCAATTAGGCAAGAAAAAGAAATAAAGGGCATCCAAATTAAAAAGAAAAAATTAAAACTGTCACTATTTAGTTTCTCTTCTGATTTCTTCTTTGACCAATTGGTTGTTCAGTAGCATGCTATTTAATCTCCACATGTTTTTGAATTTTTCAGTTTTCTTCTTGTAATTCATTTCCAGCTTCTAAAATTGTGATTTAATTCAGAGTTTGAAACTTATAATAGGCCATGTGTAAAAATATTAAGAAATCTGTAAAATTACCAAACCTTCAAAATACTATCTTCTGTTATAAAAGTATCTCAATAAAACAAAATAAAAACAATGGAAAACAAAAGCATCAAATTAGAGATTTTGGTTTAGTACTTTCCCTAAGTCTCTTATTATTAAAATCAAGCGTACTTCCCCAAATATGGAGTAATTGTGCTTTTTCTATTCCTCCTATAACTAAAAGTCTTGGACATAATATATAAAATAAACATAAGGAGACTCTGAAAAGTGGAGGGAGATGTCTGACCAGTGTGAGACTTCAGGACTTGAGGAACAACACAGTGGTGAGTTCCCATGTTTTCATTTGGCTTCTTATATCTCAGACTTGGAGAAACATGTGAAGCTGGAATGCCAGTAAGTACAGACAAAAAAAATGCCCCGACAAAAGCTTTATCTCTTTAGTCAAAAGGCCAGTGAAGGGGCAGCTTAATAAGAGGAAAACTTTTAGAAAATAATCTCTCTACTCCAGTCAAACACTACAGAGTAACTATTGCTCCACCCACACCATGCAAGGCTAAGTGGAGATCCTAAATTTATACCATTGTGAGCCTGTAATGAGGTGCTCCAACATGTCCATAAGGATGATGTCAAAGAAAGCCAAGGTGCTAGATGTAGGGAGCCAAGTCTTTTATCTCCACTGGCCAGTAAATCCCACTACAATATAAGTGGAGACTACTTGAGGAGTCTGGATTTCCACCCTCACCTGACAGCACAAGATCTTCCTCTACCTCCTTGCTGAGATGATGTCAGCTGAGGCCTAGTGGATGGTCAGGACTTTCAACATTGCCACAGTAATAATGTCATCTCCACTTGGTGTCAGTGGAGACTACATTCAGAACCAGAACTCCCACCCTCACTTAACAGTAGAGAGGATCCCTCCCTCCCCACACACATCAGTTGCAAAGGAGACCAAGCGGGAAACCTAGGCTTTTACTTCCACCTGGCAGTAATGAGGTGTTCCCCTTCCCCTGCCAGGTGGAGGCAGAGAAAGCCAGCTAAAACAGAAGATTTTATTAAAAATCCGAAAACTCATAATGAAATTAGAAAATATCCAGTTCTCAATAGAAAATCACTCATTGTACCAAAGGCCAGATGATTTCAAACTGAATGAAAAAGTAGAATCAATACATGTCAACGTTGAGATAACAGAGTTGCTAAAAATGATCTGATAAAGATTTTAAAGTAACTATGATAAAAATATTTCAATGAGCAAGAACAAACACTTGAAGCAAATAAAAATGATCAAATTTCAGTAAAGGAAAGAGGATATAAAGGAGAGCCAAATGGAAGTTTTAGAATTGAAAAGTATAGTAACTGAAAAAAAAAAAAACACCTCAGCGAATGAGCTTGAGAGGAGAATGGAGAGGATAGAGGAAAGAATCAGTAAACTAGGAGACAGAACATAGGAATTACCCAACTTGAAAATTAAAGAGAAAATACACTGAAAAAAAGGTAACAGCTCACAGGGGACTGTGGAATAATAACAATATCCCACATTGCTATCATTGGAGTAACAGAGGTAGGGGAGGGAGGGGGGTGGAGAGAGAGAGGCTGAAAAAGACATAAATACTTCCTGACTATGTACTCAGGAAGTTGAGTGAATCTCAAAACAAGATAAGCACAAAGAAATCTATTCCAAGATGCATCATAATTAAGTTTCTTCCTTTAATTAGTTTGTAAGAAGTTAGGTCAAGTTAGGAGATGTGTAGCAAGCAAGAGAGGGGGGTTAAATGTAACATTTCCTGCATATTGGCTGCATGAAAGCTTTTTCTATCTACCAGTTTTTATACAACACTTTCACATATGAAAGTACACACTTTCCTAAGTAACCAAGAACCTCAGGCATAGCAAATTCAGGAAAAGTGTTTATCAAATTCTGTTTACAGGTGTTTAAATTGCCAGCTGCTGACCACAATATCTTACTGTATGGTCTTCAAATATGCCATCTTGCTTTTCAAAATAAACAATTCAAAGATACAAAGAACGATTTTATTTCCTCAGACCTTAATATAATATCAAGAGTTTGGGCATAATATCTGGATACTTTCTCAATTTCTCTAGGCAAGACTTCATGGCAACACACTGTAAGAAGCTACACATATAGGTAAGAAGCTACACACATAGATAAGAAACTACAAGATTCTGAAATCACCACCCACCTTTCTGTTTCTGTAGGTTTTTAATTTCCCTTTTGAATTTATGTCAGTCACAGTAATAGGATGACTAATGCATAGTTAGGATCTTTGTGAAATATAAGCAGGGACTATGCCATAGATGCCTTCTTCATCAAGTTTTTAGTCCTTGATACTCATTCTGGAATTTTGTCTCATTCTTGAAGACGTTTATACACTAGTAACTGGGTACTTAGGATCAATACCATGACACAAAACTTTTTCCTTAATGGGACAACATTTATCAATTCACAAGTATATGCCACAAATATTTTCCCATGAAGTGTTTGATTAATTCTCCAATTCAGATTCCCGCAGTAGTGTACTTTATGTGTCCAATTTCAAAATTTGAAATATTTACTTTTTTAAAAAATTGCCTTCAGTAAAGATGTGATTTACAAGACCTATTACCTTGTATGTTTTGAATGTTGGCACCGAAATCCCATTACTATTCATAATGTCTGCACTCTCCTGTTCCTGGTGCTGGAGAGTGCTGTGCATTAGCAAATACCTCCTGCTGTACATGGATCAACACTTCTGGTATTGTAGAAACTCAAACATAAGTCACTGAGTACATCTTTAGTAAATAAGAGCTAGTTTCATTAAATTTGGCCTGATTACTTATATAAGTGGATCAAGAATAGTGATTTTATGTACATTCTTAAATATATGATATTCCAGTTAAAGCTTTGGTGATATTTATGGGACTTTGTTAACCTTAGTTTCTTAAAAATATCTGATAATAAGAAATCTTAGATTAGATTTTTAAAAACCTCGTTAGGCTGAGAAACCAAGCCAAAGACTTGCCCAATTGTGTCCTGTTGCAAGGAGAACAATTTCTTATTGAACTTATGCAAACACCTACAATGTCATGAAAAATAAGAATGCTTTAAATTTCCAGATACTGGAGGGATTAAGTAGACAGGAAAAGATACATATTCTATTTTTTGTTCACAAAAGTATACTTTACCAAATTGCTGTAAGTTATAGATAGCTTAAAGGTAAGGAAAAAAAGGGTTCTTTAAATCTGGAAAACAAAACATTAAAGGACTAACAATGTTTCAAAGTCATATAAATTATAGTCGTCCTCATAAATTTATTTAGTCTCATGTAATTAATCCTTTTATTTTTTAAATTAATTCTTGATTAATGCTTGATATTGGGTTGGCAGTTTTATGAAACAATCAGTTTTTCCATTAGAGTTCTAAACATTTTTTTTTACCTAGTTCAGTGGTATAATCGTAAAATTATCAGAAACTGTGTACTTGTCAAGAGTCCTTTCCATGAGTTGCTTTGAAGAGGAAGCACTTTTGTAAAAGTATCCAGAGTAATACAGTAACTGTCAGTAAATGTCAAAAGACTTGAAAGTGGCCATGATTAAAGATCTGACAGTTCATTATAATGCAATTGAAAAGTTAATCTCATTATTTCTATGACAAACATTTTGAAATAATAACTAGAATAATAACTGATAACATTATACCAAGACATATCAGATCTTTAGGAATTCCATATAATTTCTAGAACAGTTACATCAATAACATGTATTTATACAAATATAATCTAAAGCAGGTTTAGCATCACTTTTTATTTGACAATGCTTCTCAAGTACTTTAACATATCAAACAGGCCTAATTAGTTTAACATCTCCCTTTTATAAGGAGAGAGAGCAAATCTTTTGAGGTGTTCCCTCTGCTGGGAGGAGAAAGGGTTTTTCCACTGCAGCACAAGAGGGATGCACATAGGCCAACTGTCCTGTGTTGGCTCCCAAGAAAGACCCACTGACCATGGGGGACCGGTGCTTACTATGGAAGCGGATCTTACTCTGTATCTTTTTTTATGTAAGCAAAGCAGTATTTGACTGTGTTGTGTTTTTCTTTGTGACTCTGATACCAAGATGCAGTAGGCAGAAGTGTCCTCCCCTGGGATTAATAATCAGTGCATGGTACTTTTCTCCCTTGGGATAAGTACAAACAACAGGTGGCCTTGAATTGCTTCTAGAGCTGCATTTTTGTTCTTGTAAAGACTTGATTTGTAAAACAAATACAGTTGGTTTTCATTCCTGAAAGAATAGAGTAGCAGCCTGAATAATGTCAAGGGGCTGACCCACCCATTCAACTACATACAGTATCTTCAGTTTGCTTCTTTATATCAGGGAGAAGATTTTCAACTAAGATGAAAATCAAGATTCCTATGTTCTAGATTTAGAGCTGTGTGTCTTTGGAATGTCTAAATAAATTGTTCCAAGAGGCTTCAGAATGTTACCTCTAGGTACATAGTTTCATTTTAGCTTAGGAAAGAAAGTCTGTAAAAAGTTCCTATCAGGCTCTGAATATTAGTCTCCAATTTGGCCAACTTCTGACCACAGAGTTCTTTTTAAAGAAAAAAATTCTTTCAAATATCTTATGATTAGGTTTCAACCAGGACAAGCAGTAAATATTCCTGGCGGTATTGAACTCCTATTTTATTATTATTATTTTTTTAACATTTATTTATTTATTTGGCTGCACTGGGTCTTAGTTGTGGCACGTGGGATCTTCGTTGCTGTGTGCAGGGTCTTCTTTGTGGCATGTGGGATCTTTAGTTGCGGCATGCAGGATCTAGTTCCCTGACCAGGGATTGAACCCGTGCCCCCTGCATTCGGAGTGTGAAATCTTAACCACTGGACCACCAGGGAAGTCCCTGAACTCTTTTAAATAGGCACATTTTGATTTATTCTTTCTTAGAAGCTTCTGCATACCAAGCATAAATGCATCTCATTTTGAGAAGTTTGGGACCCCTTTTTCTCTAAGGCACCTCATAAATAAGCTTATCTAGCTTAAAGGCTTCCCACTATGGCCATTGTAGTTCAGAACTATCTTTGGTAAGGTTAACCCACTTGCTCAGATAACATAGATTCTGGGCCTATAACTTTTAAACATATAGTTAGCTGGAGTCCCAGATAGAGGAGTTCCACAATGTTTAGACTCAGAAGAACTCTTTTTTTTTAAATAGTAATCTTTTATTTATTTATTTATTTTTATATTTATTTTTGGCTGTGTTGGTTCTTCGTTTCTGTGCAAGGGCTTTCTCTAGTTGCGGCAAGTGGGGGCCACTCTTCATCACGGTGCACGGGCCTCTTCACTATCGCGGCCTCTCTTGTTGTGGAGCACAGGCTCCAGACGCGCAGGCTCAGTAGTTGTGGCTCAAGGGCCTAGTTGCTCCGCGGCATGTGGGATCTTCCCAGACCAGGGCTCGAATCCGTGTCCCCTGCATTAGCAGGCAGATTCCCAACCACTGCGCCACCAGGGAAGCCCGAAGAACTCTTTTTTAAAACGGTTTCTCCTTTAAAAAAGCAGAGACCTCACACTGAACCCAGTCCAGTTTAAATCAGACCAAGTCTGACACTGGACCCAGACCAAATTAACTCAGACCCAGTCCAACTCTAGACCCAGTCTGAACAAAGAAATTCTCAAATAAATTCAGAGAGTTCATAACACAAAAGCTGTGGAACACATATATTTGAGAAGGACTTCAGGCACAGCAACAAAGCAGTAAACACAAAGGGCTCAGTGTGTACCTATGCCTGGTTGCTTGTTGTTCCTGGGGGTTGTTGGGGGTGGGGCGGGTAGGTCCCCTATGGATCCCACTTCTGACACCAGAACTGGTAAAATATAAACTGAGGCACCTTAACATTTTCGAGTTCAGTTGTGCATAAGTTGTTTCAAATTTGGCAACACCAAATTAAAAGTGGTTAAGAGCACTCCACCAACCAGAGCTAGGGGAGAGGTATTTATAGAAAAGATGCAGAAGGAAAGAAAGGGCATTATTTTATTGGCTGTAACTTAAGTGCTTGCCTTTTTGAGGAAAGCCTAGTTGGCTATTTGCAATTGATTGTCCTTAAGTTTCATTTTCTTGGATTTGAGTACATTGACAATGGCTTAGGTTTAGGTTTGCTTATGCAGGCTACTAAGTACTAGAGCCACCTTAATATAATGGCCTTCTCATTTAATTATTTTAGCAGACTCTATAAGGTAGATATTACTATTTATTTTCAGCATATGTGGAATCTGAGGCTTAGAGAGATTATGTACTTTATTCAAGATTACATAGCTGAAAAGTGATGAATGAGCTATCAGAACCCAGTCATGTGTCATTTCAAAGTACATGTCCTCAACCATCAAACTATTCTAAGACTAGGAAGTGTCTCATTCATTTTTTTTATCCTTTGTAGTACCTAGCATTAGAAGTTTATATCTGTAAGTTCCCAGTAAATTAATAAAATATCTGTATGTTTGACTGAGTTGACAAAGTGAATCCCCAGAGAGAAGGCTTTGTTCTGTAGAAAGCATCATTTGGAGGTGAAATTCATTGAACAAGTGCAAACCAGCCTCATGGGTTAACTCATCCACATTGCAAAGTAGAATCTAATGCATTGGCTTTTAAAAAAGGCATTATTTATATAAGAGAGTAGTATTATTTATATCTTATAAGAGAGTAGTATTGTCTTTTTAAAATAAATAAATGGCTCTGTTTATGGTTGACTTACCAAGAATATACTGTATTTAGATGGATGAAAAAAATCATCACAAGGAAGCTATTCAGAAAAATGTGTTAACCTGAAGCCTAAGTTCCAGGCTAATATTAGTAAGCTGTGACTAATGAGGAGGAATATCATCTTCCCCTGATGAACAGACATTTTGTAATATCCAATGAAATTGGCCTGTAATGTGCCACAAAAGAGTACTGAGTTGGAAAATTTAGCTGTAGTTGCTCTAGTGAAGCAGGTTGAACAGGGCACAATCACCCCTACCCCACTATCCAAAGATAATAAAAGCAAAAAAAAAAAAAAAAAAAAAAAAAAGGAAGGAAGAAAGAAGGGAAGAAAGGAAGAAAAGAAAAGATGACCATATTTCCCTTAATGTAGTTCATAGCATAAAGGTCAGATAAAACTCAGGAATGAGGGCAGGGCTGCTCTGTATGGATGTTCAGGTTGTGCACAGCCCAAGGATATTCCATCTAAGGGACATTCTTTACATTATGGCTAGATACTAAGTTATATTAGAAGAGGGAGGAGGCATGGAAATTCTACACCTTGCAACCAAATTCTAGAGCAGAAGAGAGCATCATCCTATGTAAACCCACACTGGCACATACAGCCACTTACACATTTGAGAAAGCACACATGCACACACTCACTGGCAAAGACATGCATGAAGCTGCACCTTGTCCCTGTTGAACTTAAGATGTGTACCCTGAGGTTACTTTTCTCTCTTGCTCACCACTCTCAGTGTCTGATTCTAACCTCTCAAAAAGATTCCAAACTGATGCAGTCACCTTATTTGGAGTCAGGGAGAGGAAGTTAAAATATGGATACTTCCTATTAAATGTGTGCCTTAACACCTATCCAGGGTATATGTGAGCTGGTGTGAGTATAGGTGCATTATTACACTCAGCCTGGGGTTTTCTTCCACACAGGGATGCCATGTATGCTTATTCAGATTGTACAATAATATACTAATTTATTTATTTATTTATTTTTACTTGAGGAGGAAACCCCTTTTTCCAATTTATACAATGTTCCTAACTGAGGGGCAAAGTCAGGTTCAATGGAGATCTAAGGGTGGAAGGGAGTGGAAGAGGATGATCAAACCATGCTTTATGCATCTATTTTTACAAGTGGTTATCTCTTTTCTTCAGTATCATTGATTAGTAGTAACATATTTCTATGCAGTTACTATGTCTTATATACTGGAGATGCAGAAAATGTTAAGGTCCTGTCCTTGAGGAATTTATAGTTTGGGATTATAAAATATAATATAATCATGCCACCTAACATTTGGGAGAAACTTTACATAAATCAGTAAACTTTTGGCCTTGCACTCCTACATCATGCAATCATCCTTTATACCTAGTATAGCTAAGTTTACAAAATGTTAGATTTCCAATATAAGCAGAATCAAGCATGATTGGCATATTATGTAAGTTTGTAGAAATGACTTAAAGAGTTGTGGAACATAGTGGCAATTCAACTGTCCTGAAAACTCATTTGTGGACCTTAGAAATGAAATAATCATGTCCTTGAAGCACTGAGTCTTTCAAGTTCTCTGGACTTGTAGAATGATTTGTTCCCTTGAATGTACATTTGTGTACAGCATGTGAAACTAATGCCACTTCTAATTCAGTATGACTTCCCTTGCTTGATTCAATGATGGGTGCAAACTATTAACTTCAATGAAATAAACAGGATGTGAAGGGGTTGGGACCATCCCTATATTTACAGACTGCATTTAACCTTACATGAAGATAGAAACTTATTATTTGACATTGTAGGAAGGAGTGAGTGGAGAAAGATATCATATGTGGGGAAAAAGGAGTGCTAGAGTGGTCAATTTTCTGGATATTATTGGAGTCAAGCCTGCTGTAGTAGGTACTAGTACAGATTGTCATTATAATAGCACCATAATCTAGTCAGGGTATGCCATAGTGAACCTCTGTAGTGGGGATATATATCAGGTGTCAGGAATTGAGGGTAAAGGCATGAGCTTCCTTTTGATGACTGCCCTGCTTTGAGGTCAGAGCTGAGCAATATGTGTTTCTGACAGAAGTGCAGGCAGGCAAAAGAGTTACAGACAATAAACAGGACTCTAGTATGTGTCATAGAGAAGGAGGGTGTTGTGAAAAAACACACGTGTACACTCAAGAGTTTATTCTTGCATTTTAATCTCTCCATAGTATGACCACAACTTACCCTTCAGGAAGCTTCATGGTTTTTCCTTTCTTTGGAATGTACCATCCCCATCTCTTTCCATCTGAATCCTGTATATTCTTCAAGGTTCAGTTGAAGTACCTGCCATATCCTCCACATGCAATCATTCATTTACCCATTCATTCAACAAATATTTAATTTTTGGTTACTGAGTCAGCTACTGAAGATTTCTACATCTGGAATCAATCTATGTTCTTTGAACCCTATTAACAATTTGTACCTCTTTAAATGGTATTTACCATATTTGGACTATGCTTTTTATGACAAATAACTTATTTTTCTTAAGCACCTTGAACGCAGAAACAATGCTTATATATCTTTATGTACATCACAATGACCTGAACATAGTTGGTATGTTTTGGTTTTTGGATGATCCATAGAGCCCTTGATGTGCCTCAGAACTTCTGTACTTCCCTTGTTCCAAATTTATTATTTCCAAAATACGCTAGGAGAGTCACTGTGTCAAACACAGCCAGATCCCTTGGTGAATGCTTTTTACATGAGGTTCACATTTATTAGAAGGAGCCATTTGTAAATGTTTTGTTTTTCACACAAATAACACTTCCAAAACAAATTTCCAGTTTGTTGAGCAGATATGACCACACCAAAATGAGCAATAGAGTCAAGATTTCAAATAGGCCAAAGGTACTGCTGTGTTAAGTGGGAGTAAGAGATCAGGGATTGAACCATTTTTAAAGATGTGTCTTACTCAATACATCAAATCTCTATCCTGATTAAGGGAACACTGTATGTTTCTTTCCTATGCAATTTGGGCAATTAGCATACAGTACTTATCAGTTTGACTTGAGGAATACCTTTGCTGAAACCAAGCTATAGTCTCTACTGGCAAAGGAACTAGCCACCTGCCAATGACAATTGATGAACCCAGAAATCCCTTACTGTCCTATGAGAAGAGGCCCAGGCAAATTTAAGCAGAATAAGTTGGTCAGAATAAGATTAGATTAAAGAGCTGGAAGCATACAGGCTAAAGGAAGTAGATTAAACTGTGATGTTTTGATTTGGAACTGTGGAAATTGTTGAAAAGAAGGTGACAATGGTGGGGGGACTTCCTTTTCAATGTTGCCTAATGTTTAATGAGAAAGTATGGAAGTAAAAGAAGAGGAGAGTTTGGGCTTAGTATCAGTTAAAATTTTTTGAGAGTAAAATCTTTTTAGACTAAGGTATGGCCTCCAAGGGAATATGACAGCACCACTTATGGCATTTCAACATTAATTGTGCAATATTTTTGAAAGATAATCATAGAAAGTAATCCCATACTGGCAAGAAGTCTCTAAATGTTTCCTACCTTTCCATTTTGTGTCTCACTCTTATGATCATGTGCATGCTTTTATTGTTTTGTTACAACACATATTTATTTAAAAGGCCAGCTAGGAAATAAAAGAAGAATTTGATTTGGTAAGTCTTGGGTCATCAGTAAATGAAATGTGATGAAATGAAGCTAGAAAAAAATGTTTCATGAATTTGTTGTGTCAGATAGAGAAACTGGCATGGAATTTGTTAATAGGTAGCCAGTTAGTTTCAGCAATCAAAACAATGACAGAAGAGAAGGAACAAGGGGGAAGAAAAAGAATTACTACATCACGGTGTTTATGGTATTCCTGTTCCGCCTTTCCTTTTAGAGTCTGTCAAACTCCCATGTCCTTAGAACTCAGGCTCCCCTTCCAAGTGGAAACCAAGAACAAACTCAGATGTTTCTCTTACTCATTGTTTTATTTTAGATGCAGATCCTTTGTATTTCTCCAGCACTGTCAAAGCTTTGCTCTCTAATAGGAAATAAATAACAAAGACATTAATTTGTTTGTAGTAATATGTATGTTACTTCTCAAGGGTAGACCTATTGTAACAGCATCTGTAACCCAAAAGGTAGACTGTCATGGTGGAAATTTCAATCAGTAAAGCAGGCTTCTGGGGAGATATTTTGGGTCAGGATAGTCTTACTAGGGATCTCCAAATAATAACATGTACATGAATACCTACTTGGCCTAAACAATGAGTTAGCCTTTGTTATCATATACTGGCTTATCCACTTTCGAGGTATTAAAATGGCCTGCTACCAACTACTGACAGTTATTTTTTATTCACATTTACTCTGGTCTCATAGTTAGGGCTTGAATCCTTAATCATAAATTGCCTCTTTAAAGGAAATTTCAATGACTTACCAGCACATTGGATATGGATAAGACATAAGTCAGACCTATTATAGATTTCTGAAAAGAAAACCCTGCCAAAAGGACATTTTGCAGTTTTATTTCAGTTGTTATTTCTGCTTTTAATCATAAATTGGCCATGGTTCACTAGAGAGCAGTTTGAATCACCCAGGAAAGGATTCCAGCCTCTCTACAAAAAGGGCTGTCTTTTGGGTACTTTTTCCTATTGCAAATATTCTTGAAAACAAATTTCCTGGCTTCTTTTGCTGTAAATGTCCCTGATCCATTAGATGAAGCTGTTCTTTCTTTCTGTGAAACTAACCTATAAACATTTTGAAATATAGTAGTCTTGTAATCCCCCTAACATATTAGAATGGTTTAGTTTTGTTTTTTTTGTTTTTGTTTTTGCGGTACGCAGGCCTCTCACTGCTGTGGCCTCTCCCATTGCGGAGCACAGGCTCTGGACGCTCAGCGGCCATGACTCACGGGCCCAGCCGCTCCGCGGCATGTGGGATCCTCCCGGACCGGGGCACGAACCCGTGTCACCTGAATCGGCAGGCGGACTCTCAACCACTGTGCCACCAGGGAAGCCCTGGTTTAGTTTTTTGAGCTGCCAAGTCAACCTGACAAAAACTGTGACATGCACATATGTATCGAAAAGTGACTGCTGTTTTTCTTTCTTTCCTCTCATAGTAATTGCAGCTGAGGAGATTCTCTGCCCTGCCCCCAATCCCCAACCAAGAGTATACTCTGGTTTATGGTAAGAGAGGATTTTTTCTTTTAATAAATGCATCCTAGAATGGGCCTTTCCATGGTCAAACAGTATATATAAGATTGTTGAAAGACCTTTTCTTCATGGTATGCTGTACTTTGAAGAATGAAATCCAATAAACCAAAGATTCTGTTATGGAAAGAGATGCCAAGTTCAGAAACATTTATATGAAATAAGCAAGAGGATATAAGAGTCAAAAGTAAAATGAAAGTTGCTGTGGATAGTTTTAGTGGGCTGAGTTCATTTAAAGTCAGAACCAGAATATTCCAGAGGAATGGCAAAAGCACATGTTTTTCCTCCATCAAAACTGAAGGGGAACAAGTGTCTTACATTTAAGTTTCATCAAGCACAGTTTACACAATTTTTTGTTGCAAATTGAGAGTGAGGTTAGAAAATGAATACAAGTTAGAATTAGCAAAGAACTAGCCAGCAGGCTGAAGTCATGTGCATGTACCATCTTTTTCTTTAATTGAAGTATAATTGACATATAACATTATATGTTTCATGTGTACAACATAATGCTTTGATATATGTATACATTGTGAAGTGATAATCACAATAAGTCTAGTTACCAGTTTTTACCATACATGGTTATAATAATTTTTTTCTTGTGAAGAGTAATTTTAAGATTTACTCTCTTAAGCAACTTTAAAAAATGCAATGCAGTATTATTAAATATAGTCACTATGCTCTATATTATATTCCCATGATACATTTATTTTATAACTAGAAGATTATATCTTTTGATCCCATTCACTCATTTCCCCCACCCCCACCATCCCTCCCCTGTGGCAACCACCAATCTGTTCTCTATGTCTATGAGCTTGCTTTTGCATGTTTGTTTAGTTTTTTAGGTTCCACATACAAGTCAGGTCATGAAGTATTTGTTTTTCTTTGACTTATTTCACTTAGTATAATGTCCTCAAGGTTTGTCCATGTTGTCAAAAATGGAAAGATTTCCTTCTTGTTAGGAAAATTAAAAAAAAATTTTATACAGTTTTTGAAGGTTACACTCCATTTACAGTTATTACAAAATATTGGCTACATTCCGCATGTTGTACAATACATCCTTGTCACCTATCTTACACCCGATAGTTTGTACCTCCCACTCCTCCACCCCTATATTGCCCTCCTTCCCTGTCCCCACTGGTAACTACTAGTTTGTTCTCTATATCTGTGAGTCTGTTTCCTTCTTGTTATAGTCAATAGTTTATTGCATTTTTTAGATTCCACATATACATATTATATAGATTTGTCTTTGTCTGACTTATTTCACTAAGCATAATGCCCTCTAAGTACATCCATGTTGCTGCAAATGGCAAATTTTCATTCTTTATGGCTGAGTAGCATTCCACTGTGTATATATAACACTTTTTCTTTATCCATTCATCTGTTGATGGTCACTTAGGTTGCTTCCATATCTTGGCAATTGTAAATAATGAACATTGGGGTGCATGTATCTTTTCAATTAGTGTTTTTATTTTTTTCATATATATACCTAGGAGTGGAATTGCTGGATCATATGGTAGTTCTATTTTTAGTTTTCTGAGAAACCTCCATACTGTTTTCCACAGTGGCTGCACCAGTTTACAATCCCACCAACAGTGTAGAAGTGTTCCCTTTTCTCTACTTCCTCTCCAACATTTGTTATTTGTGTTCTTTTTGATGACAGTCATTCTGACAGGTGTGAAGTGATGTCTCATTGTGTTTTTTATTTGCATGTCCCTGATCGTTAGCAAAGTTGACCATCTTTTCATGTGCCTGTTAGCCATCTGTATTTCCTGTTTGGAAAAAAATATCTGTTCAGTTCTTCTGCCCATCTTTTAATAGGGTTTTTTTTTTTTTTTTTTGGTACACGGGCCTCTCACTGTTGTGGCCTCTCCTGTTGCAGAGCAACAGGCTGTGGACGCACAGGCTCAGAGGCCATAGCTCACGGGCACAGCCACTCCGCAGCATGTGGGATTTTCCCGGACCAGGGCACGAACCCATGTCCCCTGCATCGGCAGGCGGACTCAACCACTGCACCACCAGGGAAGCCCTAGGGTTTTTTTTTAATGTTGAGTTGTTTATATATGTTGGATATTAATTCCTTATTGGTCATATTATTTGTGGATATTTTCTCCCATTCAGTTGGCTGTCTTTTCATTTTGTCAATGGTTTACTTTGCTGTGCAAAAGCTTTTAAGTTTACTTAGGTGCCATTTGTTTAGTTTTGCTTTTATTTCCTTTACTTTAGGAGATGGATCCAAAAAAATACAGCTGTGATTTGTGTCAAAGAGTGTTCTGCCTGTGTTTTCCTCTAGGAATTTTTTAGTATCTGGTCTTACATTTAGGTCTTTAATCCATTTTGAGTTTATTTTTGTATGTGGTACTAGAGAATATTCTAATTTCATTCTTTTACAAGTAGCTGTCCAATTTTCCCAGCACCACTTATTGAAGAGAGTGTCTTTTCTCCATTGTATATTCTTCCCTCCTTTGTCATAGATTAACTGACCATACGTGAATGGGTTTATTTCTGGGCTTTATATCTTGTTTCATTGATCTATGTGTCTGTTTTTGTGCCAGTACAATACTGTCTTGATTACTGTAGCTTTATAGTATAGTCTGAAATCAGGAAACCTGATTCCTCCAGCTCTGTTCTTCTTTCTCAAGATTATTTTGGCTATTTGCATTCTTTTGTGTTTCCATACAAATTTATATTTTTTTCTTGTTCTGTGAAAAATGCCATTGGTAATTTGATAGGGATTCCATTGAATCTGCATGGTCATTTTAACAATATTGATTATTCTAATCCAAGAACATGGTGTATCTTTCCATCTGTTTGTGTCATTTTCAATTTATTTCATCAGTGTCTTACAGTTTTTGGAGTACAGATCTTTTGCCTCCTTAGGTAGGCTTATGCCTAGGTATTTTATATGGACTTTATTATGTTCAGGTAGGTTCCCTCTATGTCCACTTTCTGGAGAGTTTTTATCATAAATGCATGCTAATTTTATCAAAAGCTTTTTCTGCATCTGTTGAGATGATCATATGATTTTTATTCTTCAATTTTATTCTTCAATTCTTTAATGTGATGTATCACATTAATTGACTTGTGGATATTAAAAATCCTTGCATCCCTGGGATAAATCCCACTTGATCATGGTGTATGATCCTTTAGTCATTCTTTTTAAAGTTTGAGTAGTATTCCATTGCATGCATATGTGTGTGTGTGTGTGTGTGTGTGTGTGTGTGTGTATGCACACACATACATCTTATTTTCTTCTTTATCCATTCATCCATCGTGGATACTTAGGTTGTTTCCATATCTTGTCTATTGTAAATAATACCATAATGAACATTGAGGTGCCTGTATCTTTTTGAATTAGTATTTTCATTTTCTTCAGATATACACCAAGGAGTGGAATTGCTGATTCATATGTTAGTTCCATTTTTCATTTTAAGGCACTTCCATACTGTTTTACACAGTGGCCACACCACATTCCCACCAACAATAAAGGAGGGTTCCCTTTTTTTCCACATCCTTTCTAATACTTGCTATGTCTTGTCTTTTTGATAATAGCCATTCTAGAGGTGTGAGGTGACATCTCACTGTGGTTTTGTTTTACATTTCCCTGATGATTAATGATGTTGAGTATCTTTTCATGAGACTTGGCCATGTGTGTCTTCTTTAGAAAAATGTCTATTCAGCTCCTCTGCCCATTTTTTAAATCTGTTTTTTCATATTGAGTTGTATGAATTGTTTATATATAGTACTATATACATTTTGTATATGTATATGTACAGTCTAGATTTATCTTCTGAAGGAGCATTCAGTTAGGTCTTCAGAGGGCTTTATCACTGGTATAATTTAGCCCCCAGGTAAGCCAAATGCCTTTTACATTTTATACAGAACTAGGTTATTTAGATTTTGTTTAAACTTATAAAACTGCAAATATTCCCACTTTTGTGCAGACCTACAGTCCTATTTCTGCTCCTTTAATTACAGACTCTTAAAAATGTCTTGCAGACCTATGTATTCTATAAGAGCTGTGTTACTTTTACAAATTTTTATCTGCAAAGCTTTTTCTGTCAACAAAACTGACATATTGATACCAAAATTGGCTATTAATATTCCAAGGATGGAGAAGAGTTATAGTCGAAATTATGTTAGCCTACCTGTTTCTTTAACAACTGTTTTACACAGCTCATGAACATTTGTTCTATGAACAATTGATATTGTCTTTTCAAGGCTCTCATTGGATTTTACCTTCCAATTGGATAAACAGTGGTCACACTGCAATATATAGGATTAATAACAGAGCTTCAGTGGAATTGAGTAGCCAGAAAAACATTTAGAACTTTTATGTATCTGAGCGTAAAAACAGAGGCCTGTTTTTTTTTTCTTTTTTTTTTAAACATCTTCATTGGAGTATAATTGCTTTACAATGGTGTGTTAGTTTCTGCTTTATAACAAAGAGAATCAGCTCTACATGTACATATGTTCCCATATCTCTTCCCTCTTGCGTCTCCCTCCCTCCTACCCTCCCTATCCCACCCTTCTAGGTGGTCACAAACCACCGAGCTGATCTCCCTGTGCTATGCAGCTGCTTCCCACTAGCTATCTATTTTACGTTTGGTAGTGTATATATGTCCATGCCACTCTCTCACTTTGTCACAGCTTACCCTTCCCCCTCCCCATATCCTCAAGTCCATTCTCTAGTAGGTCTGTGTCTTTATTCCTGTCTTACCCCTAGGTTCTTCATGACATTTTAAATTTTTTTTCTTAGATTCCACATATGTGTTTGCATACGGTATTTGTTGTGAGAGGACTGTTTTGAGTAGCCCCAGTAAGTTCCTGTTTTCCAACAGTAAGTAGTGGGAGACCAAAATGATGGATTGTTAGTATGCTATAGTTTCTGTGAGCGTAAGCTTTTGTGCCTGAAAATGTAAGGAGCACTTATTAAAGGTTGTGTTGCCATACACCGGAGTAGGTAGTCTTAAAATAATTGCAAATGTTTTTCCCTTGAAAATATTGCTTAAGTCAATCAGGTAATAATGAAGAAATAGGGATATGGGACATTTTTGCATAATTGAAGGAAGGCTGAAGAAGTTACTCCTATTCAGTTTGCTAGTAAGGAGCAATTATTACTGATGCAAATAATTATGAATCCATCACAGCTTTGTGGGCAGAAATAAAAGTTTCTCCTGAAATCATGATCCAGAAGGCTGGAAGAGGCCTTTATGGACTGTGCATTGATAGGCCTTAAGTCCTCTGCATTCTCTGAAAGAATAACCCCCCTTCACAGCCCACTTCCCCACTGCTGTAAAATCAGAGTGTGCAAATGGTGAACAGCTCTATGGGCAAGGAGATGTGCTTCCAAAGCAATGATGGAAACAACTGCCTTCTAGAAGAGGACTGAAAAGGGGGTTAGCCAGGATTTCTGTTCAGGGCAGGCTGCACTTTGGGACCTTCAGACGATTGATAGATTCTAAATGTTCTTTGCTTTTCTCAAATCAAAGGGTTTCTGGGGCAGAGCCAAACCTAGAGCCATACACAAAAGGAGATCATTAAAGATTACTTCCCCTCATTGTGCCTCAGCCACAGACTCCCCCCAACCGAGGATGAATTAGCTAAGATGATTTAAGAGAAATACCTTAAAAACAATGGGAAAACTGGAATAAAGGTCACCACATTGAAGTAACTCATGGTAGGAAGGAGTCATTTAAATCTCATTAACACTACACTTGCTGGAAAATTGACAGCTCTCCAACTAAAAGAGGTTCAGAGGTTTGGTCATAGAGGTAATAGTTACCTGAACTTGTATGTAAAACATTGAGGAATGGCCTTGTGATCAATCAAATTGTTCTTTATTGTGACCTCCATTCCCGGCTCTCTTACATAATCCCTTTGGCTAGCAGCCACATCTTGTTATCTCCATTCCTCCCTATTCAACCCATTTCAATGGGCACTCTCACAGGCATATTTCATTCTTTGATTCCTTCATCTTCCATCTCATAGCTTTGGCAATCTCTGCCCAGGTCTGGCTCAGCTCAGTGATCCACTTTGCCTGTTCTTTTTTCCAGGCTTCTGAAGACCTATCTGGAGAAAACTGCATATCCATGTTCATTGGCTCCACTATAAATGTTTGCTTTCCAACTTCATCTGGACCATCAACTCTCATCCTTAATCCTTTCCTCATCTGTAGCTGGCTCCTTCTTCCATTTCCTACTGCAGCTGTTCCAAAACATTATTCCCCTTTCAAGGCCCCAGTTCTGGCCTCCTCACTTTGAGCAAATGACCTACATTTCTATTTCACAAAAAAAATGCCACAAGGTGACAATACTCTCCTCTCCTGTATTATTGAACCTCATTTTAACTCTTCTTATCTTTTCTCACAGCTTACAAATGTGTTCTAGTCTCCACTGTTTTACACAGGCACCAAACCTTTTATTTCTCCTCCTTAATCCTCTAGCTACATCCACCTCATTCCTTTCATAACCAAATATTTTGAAGGTGTAGTTACTATTTGATGTTTCTAATTCTTCACCTTTGATTTACTACTCAACCTATATGTATTCAGATGTTGACCCCTGGAGTTCTACTAGGCTTGTCACAAAAGAGTTACAAAAATTAGTAGTTGCCTGTATCTCTCCCTTCCATTTCCCAGAGGCAATCACTTTCAATACTTCTAGGTGTCAAATTAGTTACCAACTGCTTTTCAGCTTCTGAATTATGTTGTTGTATCCTCTCTTGTTCCTTTTGTAGTTGTGGGTTTATGACTCTAAAGATATCCATACTGTTGTATTAGTGGGGTTTCAGGAGGGAAAAATCTTAGATACTTAGGTTCAATCAGTGATATTTGTTTGGAACTGCCATTCTCTTTCTATGTCTTTTATTATTCTGTTTGGCCCTTAAACACATGCCTTATATGTTTCCCCTGGGTGATCATATTCACTCCCTTGTCTTCAACTATGTCCCTTATGAATATGACTCAATAATCTATGTCTTCAGCCCTGAATTTTTTCCTGAGCCCCAAACCATTCATCTATATACTAGACTTCTCCATCTAGATGCCCTATAGGCACATCAAACACAACCTGTTCAAAACCAAACTCATCCCTTTCCTTCAAACTATTTCTCCCTCCTGACTTTCTTCTCCTAGCTAATGGTATCACTCAGTTACCTAAGCTAGAATACTCAGAGTCATGTTTATCCATCTCCCTAACAATGAATCTGTGTGCTTCTTGAAAGGAAGAGATAATATCTCATTCATTTCTGGATTCCCTAACGAGTAGCCCAGTTCCTCAAATAATAAGAGAAGGTATTCATATAAAAGTTTATTAAATTGATGATAACTTGCTTTTAGTGTCTAAATATAGTGCAAGGCTAAAGTCACATATAGACAAAAATAACAATGTGCTTAGCACATATGTAGTTAAACTGCTTATTTCATGAAATTAATACTTGACATGAGACCAAGTTATGCATGGTTTACTTATGATTAAAATTATCTCCATTGTTTTGAAAACACTTGAGTTCTTATATGGAAATAAAAGCAATTGTGTATCTTCTGCCTCACCGTATGTATCTCTGTCAGTAATATTCTAGTTTGAGGATTAAAAACTCATTGTGGGTCTTCCTTGGTGGTGCACTGGTTGAGAGTCTGCCTGCCGATGCAGGGGACACGGGTTCGTGCCCCAGTCTGGGAAGATCCCCCATGCCGTGGAGAGGCTGGGCCCGTGAGCCATGGCCACTGAGCCTGTGCGTCCGGAGCCTGTGCTCTGCAACGGGAGAGGCCACAGCAGTAAGAGACCCGCGTACCACAAAAACAAAAACAAAAAACTCAGTGTGTATTTAAATAAAGATCTTGAAAGCTTCTTCAAAAAGTACCAGAAAGTATTACTCTACAAAATCTAGTCAAGAATTAGCTATCGCAAGTGCTTCCAATATAGATTTCTATTACCTATCCGAGGAAGCATTTCATAGTTCTGTTTTGATAAATACAAAATAACAACAATAGTAACAATCTCTGGGACACATAGAAAAGTAGACGTGATACGCCAGAAGGATAAAACGTTTTCTTCTCCACTTTTTCTTTTCCTTGTCTCTAAACAGAAAGGAAGAAATTTATACATAAATATCCTTGTGACATTTCTTTGGATTTCACAATGGCTAAAGATCTTCCTTACATTTTTTAATAACACTATATGGAGAATATATCTCATGAATCTTTTCCACAGATCAGTTCTTCCAGATGAGCCTATTAATTTCACTCATATACAATCAATTTTAAATTGTGGCAAGAACACTTATGATGAGATCAACCTATTTAACACATTTTTTTGACAAATACTATAATTTATTATTTTCTTCTAATGAACACTTACCATGGGCTGTTTTCTTTTTTTGAGCAGAGAAAGATTTTAATTTTAGATTTTTTTAACATCTTTATTGGAGTGTAATTGTTTACAATTGTGTGTTAATTTCTGAGTTATAACAAAGGGAATCAGCTATACATATACATATATCTCCATATCTCCTCCCTCTTGCATCTCCCTCCCAACCTCTCTATCCCAGCCCTCTAGGTGGTCACAAAGCACTGAGCTGATCTCCCCGTATGATGCAGCTGCTACATACTAGCTATCTATTTTACATTTGGTAGTATAAATAACTCAATGCCACTCTCTCACTTCATCACAGCTAAACCTTCACCCTCCCTGTGTCCTCAACTCCATTCTCTATGTCTGCATCTTTATTCCTGTCCTGCCCCTAGGTTCTTCATAACCATATTTTTTTTAGATTCCATATGTATGTGTTAACATACGGTATTTGTTTTTCTCTTTCTGACTTACTTCACTCTGTATGATACTCTAGGTCCATCCACCTCACTACAAATAACTCAATTTAGTTTCTTTTTATGGCTGAGTAATATTCCACTGTATATATGTACCACATCTTCTTTATCAATTCATCTTTCAATGGACACTTAGGTTGCTTCCTTGTCCTGGCTACCGTAAATAGATCTCCAATGAACATTGTGGTACATGAGTCTTTTTGAATTATTGCTTTCTCAGGGTATATGCTCCGTAGTGGGATTGCTGGGTTGCATGGTAGTTCTATTTTTATTTTTTAAAGGAACCTCCATACTGTTCTCCTCAGTGGCTGTATCAATTTACATTACAAACAACAGTGCAAGTGGGTTCCCTTTTCTCCACACCCTCTCCAGCATTTATTATTTGTACAATTTTTGATGATGGCCATTCTGCCTGGTGTGAGGTGATACCTCACTGTAGTTTTGATTTGCATTTCTCTACTGATTAGTGATGTTGAGCATCCTTTCATGTGTTTGTTGGCAATCTGTATATCTTCTTTGGAGAAATGTCTATTTAGGTCTTATGCCCATTTATGGATTGGGTTGTTTGCTTTTTTCATATTGAGCTGCATGAGCTACTTGTAAATTTTGGAGATTAGTCCGTTGTCAGTTCCTTCATTTGCAAATATTATCTCCCATTCTGAGGGTTGTCTTTTTGTATTGTTTATGGTTTCCTTTGCTGTGCAAAAGATTTTAAGATTCATTAGGTCTCATTTGTTTATTTTTACTTTTATTTCCATTTCTCTAGGAGGGATGTTAAAAAGGACCTTGCTGTGATTTATGTCATAGGCAGTTCTGCCTATGTTTTCCTCTAGGAGTTTTAAAGTGTCTAGCCTTACATTTAGGTCTTTAAACCATTTTGAGTTTAGCTTTGTGTATGGTGCTAGGGAGTGTTCTACTTTCATTCTTTTACATGTAGATGTCCAGATTTCCCAGCACCACTTATTGAAGAGGCTGTCTTTACTTCATTGTATATTCTTGCCTCTTAATTTTTTATTTTATTTTATTTTTTAACATCTTTATTGGAGTATAATTGCTTTACAATGGTGTGTTAGTTTCTGCTTTATAACAAAGTGAATCAGATAAACATATACATATGTTCCCATATCTCTTCCCTCTTGCACCTCCCTCCCTCCAACTCTCCCTAACACACCCCTCCAGGAAGTCACAAAGCACCGAGCTGATCTCTCTGTGCTATGCGGCTGCTTCTCACTAGCTATCTAACTTACGTTTGGTAGTGTATATATGTCCATGCCTCTCTGTCACTTTGTCACAGCTCACCGTTCCCCCTCCCCATATCCTGAAGTCCGTTCTCTAGTAGGTCTGTGTTTTTATGCCTGTCTTACCCATAGGTTCTTCATGACATTTTATTTTCTTAAATTCTATATATATGTGTTAGCATATGGTATTTGTCTCTCTCTTTCTGACTTAATTCACTCTGTATGACAGACTCTGTATCTATCCACCTCATTACAAATAGCTCAATTGCATTTCGTTTTATGGCTGAGTAATATTCCATTGTACATATGTGCCACATCTTCTTTATCCATTCATCCGATGATGGGCACTTAGGTTGTTTCCATCTCTGGGTTATTGTAAATAGAGCTGCAATGAACATTTTGGTACATGACTCTTTTTGAATTATGGTTTTCTCAGGGTATATGCCCAGTACTGGGATTGCTGGGTCATATGGTAGTTCTATTTGTAGGAAATACAAGGAACCTCCATAGGGTTCTCCATAGTGGCTGTACCAATTCACATTCCCACCAGCAGTGCAAGAGTGTTCCCTTTCATCCACACCCTCTCCAGCATTTATTGTTTCTAGATATTTTGATGATGGCCATTCTGACAGGTGTAAGATGATATCTCATTGTAGATTTGATTTGCATTTCTCTAATGATTAATGATGTTGAGCATTCGTTCATGTGTTGGTTGGCAGTCTGTATATCTTCTTTGGAGAAATATCTATTTAGGTCTTCTGCCCATTTTTGGATTGGGTTTTTTGTTCTTCTGTTATTGAGCTGCATGAGCTACTTGTAAATTTTGGAAATTAATCCTTTTTCCGTTGCTTCATTTGCAAATATTTTCTCCCATTCTGAGGGTTGTCTTTTGGACTTGTTTAAGGTTTCCTTAGCTGTGCAAAAACTTTGAAGTTTCATTAGGTCCCATTTGTTTATTTTGTTTTTATTTCCACTTATCTAGGAGGTGGGTCAAAAAGCATCTTGCTGTGATTTATGTCATAGAGTGTTCTGCCTATGTTTTCCTCTAAGAGTTTGATAGTTTCTGCCTTTACATTTAGGTCTTTAATCCATTTCAAGCTTACTTTTGTGTATGGTGTTAGGGAGTGATCTAATCTCATACTTTTATATGTACCTGTCCAGTTTTCCCAGTACCACTTATGGAAGAGGCTGTCCTTTCTCCACTGTACATTCCTGCCTCCTTTATCAAAGATAAGGTGACCATATGTGCGGGGGTTTATCTCTGGGCTTTCTATCCTGTTCCGTTGATCTATCTTTCTGTTTTTGTGCCAGTACCATACTGGCTTGATTACTGTCGCTTTGTAGTATAGTCTGAAGTCAGGGAACCTGATTCCTCCAGCTCCGTTTTTCGTTCTCAAGATTGCTTTGGCTATTCGGGGTCTTTTGTGTTTTCATACAAATTGTGAATTTTTTTGTTCTAGTTATGTGAAAAATGCCAGTGGTAGTTGAGAGAGATTGCATTGAATCTATAGATTGCTTTGGGTAGTAGAGTCATTTTCACAATGTTGATACTTCCAATCCAAGAACATGGTATATCTCTCCATCTATTTGTATCATCTTTAATTTCTTTCATCAGTGTCTTATAATTTTCTGCATAAAGTTCTTTTGTCTCCGTAGGTAGCTTTATTCCTAGATATTTTATTCTTTTTGTTGCAATAGTAAAATGGAGTGTTTTCTTGATTTCATTTTCAGAGTTTTCATCATTAGTGTATAGGAATGCCAGAGATTTCTGTGCATTAATTTTGTATCCAGCAACTTCACCAGATTCATTGATTAACTCTAGTAGTTTTCTGGTAGCATCTTTAGGATACTCTATGTATGGTATCATGTCATCTGCAAACAGTGACAGCTTTATGTCTTCTTTTCCAATTTGGATTCCTTTTATTTCCTTTTCTTCTCTGATTGCTGTGGCTAAAACTTTCAAAACTATGTTGGATAAGAGTGGTGAGAGTGGGCAACCTTGACTTGTTCCTGATCTTAGTGGAAATGCTTTCAGTTTTTCACCATTGAGGATGATGTTGGCTGTGGGTTTGTCATATATGGCCTTTATTATGTTGAGGAAAGTTCTCTCTATGCCTACTTTCTGCAGGGTTTTTGTCATAAATGGGTGTTGAATTTTGTCAAAAGCTTTCTCTGCATCTATTGAGAGGATCATATGGTTTTTCTCCTTCAATTTGTTAATATGGTTTATCACATTGATTGATTTGCATATATTGAAGAATCCTTGCATTCCTGGAATAAACCCCACTTCATCATGGTGTATGATCTTTTAATGTGCTGTTGGATTCTGTTTGCTAGTATTTTGTTGAGGATTTTTGCATGTTTGTTCATCAGTGATACTGTCCTGTAGTTTTCTTTCTCTGTGACATCCTTTTCTGCTTTTGGTATCAAGGTGATGGTCGCCTCGTAGAATGAATTTGGGAGTGCTCCTCCCTCTGGTATATTTTGGAAGAGTTTGAGAAGGATAGGTGTTAACTCTTCTCTAAATGTCTCATAGAATTAGCCTGTGAAGCCATCTGGTCCTGGGCTTTTGTTTGTTGGAAGATTTTTAATCAGTCTCAATTTCAGTGCTTGTGATTGGTCTTTCATATTTTCTTTTCCTCCTGATTCAGTCTTGGCAGGTTGTGCATTTCTAAGAATTTGTCCATTTTTTCCAGGTTGTCAATTTTATTTGCATAGAGTTGCTTGTAGTAATCTCTCATGATCTTTTGTATTTCTGCAGTGTCAGTTGTTACTTATCCTTTTTTGTTTCTAATTCTATTGATTTGAGTGTTCTCCCTTGGTTTCTTGATGAGTCTGGCTAATGGTTTATGTATTTTGTTTATCTTCTCAAAGAACCAGCTTTTAGTTTTATTGATCTTTGCTATCATTTCCTTCATTTCTTTTTCATTTATTTCTGATCTGATTTTTATGATTTCTTTCCTTCTGCTAAGTTTGGGGTTTTTTTGTTCTTCTTTCTCTAATTGCTTTAGGTGCAAGTTTAGGTTGTTTATTCGAGATGTTTCCTATTTCTTAAGGTGGGCTTGTATTGCTATAAACTTCCATCCCATAGGTTTTGGGTTGTCGTGTCTCCATTGACATTTGTTTCTAGGTATTTTTTAAATCTCCTCTTTAATTTCTTCAGTGACAACTTCTTTATTAAGTAGTGTATTGTTTAGCCCCCATGTGTTTGTATTTTTTACAGATCTTTTCCTGTAATTTATATCTAGTCTCCTAGCATTGTGGTCAGAAAAGATACTTGATACAATGTCAGTTTTCTTAAATTTACCAAGGCTTGATTTGTGACCCAAGGTATGATCTATCCTGGAAAATCTTCCATGAGCACTTGAGAAAAATGTGTATTCTGTTGTTTTTGGATGGAGTGTCCTATAAATATCAATTAAGTCCATCTTCTTTAATGTATCCTTTAAAGCTTGTGTTTCCTTATTTATTTTCATTTTGGATGGTCTGTCCATTGATGAAAGTGGGGTGTTAAAGTCCCCTATTCTGAATGTGTTACTGTTGATTTCCCCTTTTATGGCTGTGATTATTTGCCTTATGTATTGAGATGCTCCTATGTTTGGTGCATACATATTAGAATTGTTATGTCTTCTTCTTGGATCGATCCCTTGATCATTATGTAGTGTCCTTCTTTGTCTCTTCTGATAGTAATTATTTTAAAGTCTATTTTGTCTCATATGAGAATTGCTACTCCACCTTTCTTTTGGTTTCCATTTGCATGGAATATCTTTTTCCATCCCCTTACTTTCAGTCTGTATGTGTCTCTAGGTCTGAAGTGGGTCTCTTGTAGACAGCATATATATCGGTCTTGTTTTTGTATCCATTCAGCCATTCTGTGTCTTTTGGTGGGAGCATTTAGTCCATTTACATTTAAAGTAATTATCAATATGTATGTTCCTATTTCCATTTTCTAAATTGTTTTGGGTTCGTTATTGTAGGTCTTTTCCTTCTCTTGTGTTTCTTGCCTAGAGAAGTTCCTTTAGCATTTGTTATAAAGCTGGTTTGGTGGTGCTGAACTCTCTCAGCTTTTGCTTGTCTGTAAATGTTTTAATTTCTCCATCAAATCTGAATGAGATCCTTGCTGGGTAGAGTAATCTTGACTGTAGGTTTTTCTCCTTCATCACATTAAATATGTCCTGCCACTCCCTTCTGGCTTGCAGAGTTTCTGCTGAAATATCAGGTGTTAACCTTATGGGGATTCCCTTGTGTGCTATTTGTGGTTTTCCCTTGCTGCTTCTTTTTTTTTTTTTTTTTGTGGTACACAGACCTCTCAGTGTTGTGGCCTCTCCCATTGCAGAGCACAGGCTCTGGACGTGCAGGCTCAATGGCCATAGCTCATAGGCCAAGCTGCTCCACGGCATGTGGGATCTTCCCAGACTGGGGCATTAACCCATGTACCCTGCATCGGCAGGCGGTCACCCAACCACTGCGCCACCAGGGAAGCACTCTTGCTGCTTTTAATATTCTTTCTTTGTATTTAATTTTTGACAGTTTGATTAATATGTGTCTTGACATATTTCTCCTTGGATTTATCCTATATGGGACTCTCTGTGCTTCCTGGACTTGATTAACTATTTCCTTTTCCATATTAGGGAAGTTTTCAACTATAATCTCTTCAAATATTTTCTCAGTCCTTTTATTTTTCTCTTCTTCTCTTGAACCCCTGTAATTCGAATGTTGGTGTGTTTAATGTAGTTTCAGAGGTCCCTTAGACTCTCCTCAGTTATTTTCATTCTTTTTTCTTTATTCTGCTTTGCAGTAGTTATTTCCACTATTTTATCTTCCAGGTCACTTATCCGTTCTTCTGCATCAATTTTTCTGCTATTGATCCCATCTAGAGTATTTTTCATTTCATTTATTGTGTTGTTCATTGTTGTTTGTTTCATCTTTAGTTCTTCTAGGTACTTGTTAAAAGTTTATTGCATTTTGTCTATTTTATTTCCGAGATTTTGGATCATCTTTACTATCATTATTCTGAATTCTTTTTCAGGTAGACTGCCTATTTCCTCTTCATTTGTTAGGCCTGGTGGGTTTTTATCTTGCTCCTTCATCTGCGGTGTGTTTTTCTGTCTTCTCATTTCGCTTATATTACTGTGTTTGGGGTCTCCTTTTTGCAGGCTGCAGGTTCATAGTTCCCTTTGTTTTTGGTGTCTGTTCCCCGTGGCTAAGATTGTTTCAGTGGGTTGTGTATGCTTCCTGGTGGAGGGGACTAGTGCCTGTGTTCTGGTGTATGAGGCTGGATTGTGTCTCTCTGGTTGGCAGGTCCACGTCTGGTGGTGTGTTTTGGGGTGTCTTTGGACTTATGATTTTAGGCAGCCTCTCTGCTAATGGGTGGGGTTGTGTTCCTGTTTTGCTAGTTGTTTGGCATAGGTTGTCCAGCACTGTAGCTTGCTGATCGTTGAGTGAAGCTGGGTGCTGGCATTGAGATGGAAGGTTTTTGCCGTTTGATTTTATGTGGAGTTGGGAGATCTCTTGCTGACCAGTGTGCTGAACTTGGCTCTCCCACCTCAGAGGCACAGCCTTGATGCCTGGCTGCAGCACCAAGAGCCTTTCATCCACATGGCTCAGGATAAAAGGGAGAAAAAGTAGAGAGAAATAATTAGTAGAAGTAGGCAGAAAGAAAGAAAGGAAGGAAGGAAAGAAGAAAGGAAGGAAGGAAGATAGAAGGAAGAAAAGAAGGAAAGAAGGAAAGAAAGAAGGAAAGGAAGGAGGGAGGGAGGGATGGTGGGAGGAATGAAGGATGGAAGGAAGGAGGGAAGGAAAGAAAAAGAAAGAAAGAAAGAAGATAAAGTAAAATAAAATAAAGTAAAATATAATAAAGTTATTACATTAAAAAATGATTATTAAGAAAAAAATAATAAAAAAATGGACGGATAGAACCTTAGGGCAAATGGTGGAAGCAAAACTATACAGACAAAATCTCATACAGAAGCATACACATACACACTCACAAAAAGAGGAAAAGGGGAAAAATCATATATCTTGCTCTCAAATTCCACCTCCTCAATTTGGGGTGATTCGTTGTCTATTCATGTATTCCACAGATGCAGGGTACATCAAGTTGATTGTGGAGGTTTAATCTGCTGCTTCCGAGGCTGCTGGGAGAGATTTCCCTTTCTCTTCTTTGTTCTCATAGCTCCCAGGGGCTCAGCTTTGGATTTCGCCCTGCATCTGCGTGTAGGTCGCCGGAGGGCGTCTGTTTTTCACTCAGACAGCACGGGGTTAAAGGAGCCGCTGATTCAGGGGCTCTGCCTCACTCAGTCTGGGGGGGGAGGGAGGGGCAAGGAGTGCGGAGGCCTGCGGTGGCAGAGGCCGGTGTGACATTGCACCAGCCTGAGGCTCACCATGCGTTCTTCCGGGGAAGTTGTCCCTGGATCCCGAGAATCTGGCAGTGGTGGGCTGCACAGGCTCCCCGGAAGGGAGGTGTGGATAGTGACCTGTGCTCGCACACAGGCTTCTTGGTGGTGGCAGCAGCAGTCTTAGTGTCTCCTGCCCGTCTCTGCGGTCCGAGCTTTTAGCGGCGGCTTGCACCCATCTCTGGAGCTCCTTTAAGCAGCACTCAATCTTCTCTCCTTGTGCACCAGGAAACAAAGAGGGAAGAAAAAGTCTCTTGCCTCTTTGGCAGCTCCAGACTTTTTCCTGGACTCCCTTCCAGCTAGCCGTGGTGCGCTAACCCCTTCAGGCCCTGTTCACGATGCCAACCCCAGTCCTCTCCCTGTGATCCAACGGAAGCCCGAGCCTCAGCTCTCAGCCCCACCCGCCCCGGTGGGTGAGCAGACAAGCCTCTTGGGCTGGTGAGTGCTGGTCGGCACCAATCCTCTGTGCGGGAATCTCCCCGCTTTTCCCTCCACACCCCTGTTGCTGTGCTCTCCTCCACGGCTCCGAAGCTCGCCCCCTCCACCACCCGCACTCTCCGCCTGTGAAACGGCTTCCTAGTGTGTGGAAACTTTTCCTCCTTCACAGCTCCCTCCCACTGGTGCAGGTCCCGTCCCTATTCTTTTGTCTCTGTTTTTTCTTTTTTCTTTTGCCCTACCCAGGTACGTGGGGAGTTTCTTGCCTTTTGGGAGATTTGAGGTCTTCTGCCAGCGTTTAGTAGGTGTTCTGTAGGAGTTGTTCCATGTGTAGATGTATTTCTGCTGTATCCGTGGGGAGGAAGGTGATCTCTGCATCTTACTCTTCTGCCATCTTCCCCTCATTCTTCTATTCTTGCCTCTTTTATCAGAAATAAGGTGACCACATGTGCATGGGTTTATCTCTGGGCTTTGTATCCTTTTCCATTGATCAATATTTCTGTTTTTGTGCCAGTACCATACTGTCTTGATTACTGTAGCTTTGTAGTTTAGTCTGAAGTCAGGGAGCCTGATTCCTCCAGCTCTGTTTTTCATTCTCAATATTGCTTTGGCTATTCAGTGCCTTTTCTGTTTCCATAGAAATTGTGAAATTTTTTTGTTCTAGTTCTGTGTAAAATGCCAGTGGTATTTTGATGGGGATTGCATTGAATCTGTAGTTTGCTTTGGGTAATATAATCATTTTCACAATGTTGATTCTGCCAATCCAAGTATATGGTATAGCTATCCATCTGTTTGTATCCACTTTAATTTCTTTCATCAGTGTCTTATAGTTTTTTGCATACAAGCCTTTTGTCTCCTTAGGTAGGTTTATTCCTAGGTATTTTATTCTTTTTCTTGTAATTGTAAACGGCAGTGTTCCCTTAATTTCTCTTTCAGATTTTTCATCATTAGTGTATAGGAATGCAAGAGATTTCTGTTCATTAATTTTGTATTCTGCTACTTTACCACATTGATTGATGAGCTCTAGTAGTTTTTTGGTAGAGTCCTTAGCATTCTTTATGTATAGTATCATGTCTTCTGCAAACAGTGACAGGTTTACTTCTTCTTTTCCTATTTGGATTCCTTTTTTTTTCATTTTCTCTTCTGATTGCTATGGTTTAAGCTTCCAAAATTATGTTGAATAACAGTGATGAGACTGGGCAACCTTGCCTTGCTCCTGATCTTAGTAGAAATGTTTTCAATTTTTCTCCATTGAGGACAATGTTGCCTGTGGGTTCGTCATATATGGCCCTTAATATGTTGAGGTAAGTTCCCTCTATGTCTACTTTCTGGAGGGTTTTTTTTATATCATAAATGGTGTTGAATTTTGTCAAAAGCTTTTTCTGCATTTATTTGGATGGTCATATGGTTTTTCTCCTTCAACTTGTTAATATGGTTTATCACAGTGATTGATTTGTGTACATTGAAGAATCCTTGTGTTCCTGGGATAAACCCCGCTTGATCAGAGTGTATGATGCTTTTAACCGTGATTTAGGATTCTGTTTGCTAGTATCTTGTTGAGGATTTTTGCATCTATGTTTTTTAGTCATATTGGTCTGTAGTTTTCTTTTCTGGGTGGCATCATTGTCAGGTTTTGTTTTCAGGGTGATGGTGGCCTAGTAGAATGAGTTTGGGAGTGTTTCCCCCTCTGTAATATTTTGGAAGAGTTTGAGGATTATAGGTGTTAGCTCTTCTCTCAATGTCTGATAGAATTCACCTGTGAAGCCATATGCACCTGGGCTCTTGTTTGTTGGAAGATTTTTAATAACACTCTCAAATTCAGTGCTTGTGATTGGTCTGTTTATATTTTCTATTTCTTCTCGGTTCAGTCTCGGAAGGTTGTGCTTTTCTAAGAATGTGTCCATTTCTTCCATGTTGTCCATTTTATTGGCATATAGTTGCTTGTAGTAATCTCTCATGATCCTTTGTATTTCTGCAGTGTCTGTCATTACTTCTCCTTTTTCATTTATAATTCTATTGATTTGAGTCTTCTCCCTTTTATTCCTGATGAGTCTGATTAATTGTTTCTCAATTTTACCTTAAAGAACTAGCTTTTAGTTTTATTGATCATTGCTATTGTTTCCTTCACTTCATTTTCATTTATTTCTGGTCTGATCTTTATGATTTCTTTTCTTCTGCTAATGTTGGGGGTTTTTGTTCATCTTTCTCTAGTTGCTTTAGGTGTACATTTAGATTGTTTATTTGAGATGTTTCTTGCTTCGTGACGTACGATTGTATTACTATAAACTTCCTTCTTAGAACTGCTTTTGCTGCATCCCATAGGTTTTGGATCATCGTGTTTTCATTGTCATTTGTTTCCAGGTATTTTTTGATTTCTTCAGTGATCTCTTGGTTATTAAGTAGTGTATTTTTTAGCCTCCATGTGTATGTATTTTTTACAGATTTCTCCCTGTATTTGATATTTCCAGTCATAGATTTGTGGTCAGAAAAGATACTTGTTACGAATTAAATTTTCTTAAATTTACCAAGGCTTGATTTGTGAACCAGGATTTGATCTATCCTGGATAATGCTCCATGAGCACTTGAAAAGAAAGTGTATTCTGCTGTTTTTGGATGGAATGTCATATAAATAAAAATTAAGTCCATGTTTTTTTTTAACACCTTTTTTGGAGTATAATAGCTTTACAATGGTGTGTTAGTTTCTGCTTTATAACAAAGTGAACGAGTTATACATATACATATGTTTCCATATCTCTTCCCTCTTGCATCTCCCTCCCTCCCACCTTCCCTATCTCATCCCTCTAGGTGGTCACAAAGCACCAAGCTGATCTCCCTGTGCTATGCGGCTGCTTCCCACTAGCTATCTATTTTACGTTTGGTAATGTATATATGTCCATGCCACTCTCTCAATTTGTCACATCTTACCCTTCTCCCTCCCCATATCCTCAAGTCCATTCTCTTGTAGGTTTGTGTCTTTTTACCCATCTTACCCCTAGGTTCTTCATGACATTTTTTTTCTTACATTCCGTATATATGTGTTATCATACGGTATTTGTTTTTCTCTTTCTGACTTACTTCACTCTGTATCACAGACTCTACGTCCATCCATCTCACTACAAATAACTCAATTTCGTTTCCTTTTATGGGTGAGTAATATTCCATTGTTTATATGTGCCACATCTTCTTTAGACATTCATCCGATGATGGACACTTAGGTTTGTTTCCATCTCCTGGCTATTGTAAATAGAGCTGCAATGAATATTTCGGTACATGACTCTTTTTGATTTATGGGTGTCTTACGGTATATGCCCAGTAATGGGATTGCTGTGTCGTATGGTAGTTATATTTGTAGTTTTTAAGGAACCTCCATAATGTTCTCCGTAGTGGCTGTATCAATTTACATTCCCACCAACAGTGCAAAATAGTTCCCTTTTCTCCACACCCTCTCCAGCATTTACTGTTTCTAGAAATTTTGATGATGGCCATTCTGACAGGTGTGAGATGTTGTCTCTTTGTAGTTTTGATTTGCATTTCTCTATGGTTAATGATGTTGAGAATACATTAATGCACTTGTTGGCAAAATGTATATCTTCTTTGGAGAAATGTTTATTTAGGTCTTCTGCACAATTTGGGTTTGGGTTGCTTTTTTGTTATTGAGCTACATGAGCTGCTTGTAAATTTTGGATATTAATTCTTTGTCAGTTGCTTCATTTGCAAATATTTTCTCCCATCCTGAGGGTTGTCTTTTGGTCTTGTTTATGGTTTCCTTTACTGTGCAAAAGCTTTTATGTTTCATTAGGTCCCATTTGTTTATTTTTGTTTTTATTTCCGTTTCTCTAGGAGGTGGGTCAAAAAGGACCTTGTTGTGATTTATGTCACAGAGTGTTCTGCCAATGTTTTCTCCTAATAGTTTGATATTTTCTGGCCTTACTTTTATGTCTTTAATCCATTTTGAACTTATTTTTGTGTATGGCGTTAGGGAGTATTCCAATCTCATACATTTAAATGAACCTGTCCAGTTTTCCCAGCACCACTTATAGAAGAGGCTGTCTTTTCTCCACTGTATATTTTTGCCTCCTTTATCAAAGATAAGGTGACCATATGTACGTGCATTTATCTCTGTGCTTTCTATCCTGTTCCATTGATCTATCTTTCTGTTTTTGTGTCAACCATACTGTTTTGATTACTGTAGCTTTGTAGTATACTCTGAAGTCCAGGAGCCTGATTCCTCCAGCTCCGTTTTTCTTTCTCAAGATTGATTTGGCTATTCAGGGTCTTTTCTGTTTCCATAGAAATTGTGAATTTTTTTGTCTAGTTCTGTGAAAAATGCCAGTGGTATTTTGACAGGGATTGCATTGAATCTGTAGATTGCTTCGGGTAGTAGAGTCATTTTCACAATGTTCATTTTTCCAATCCAAGTACATGGTATATCTCTCCATCTATTTGTATCATCTTTAATTTCTTTCACCAGTGTCTTATAATCTGCATACAGGTCTTTTGTCTCCTTACGTAGGTTTATTCCTAGATATTTTATTCTTTTTGTTGCAATGGTAAATGGGTGTGTTTTCTTAATTTCACTTTCAGATTTTACATCATTAGTGTATAGGAATGCCAGAGATTTCTGTGCATCCATTTTGTATCCTGCTACTTTACCAAATTCATTGATTAGCTCTAGTAGTTTTCTGGTAGCATCTTTAGGATTCTCTATGTAGAGTATCATGTCATCTGCAAACAGTAACAGCTTAACTTCTTCTTTTCCAACTTGGATTCCTTTTATTTCTTTTTCTTCTCTGATTGCTGTGGCTAAAACTTCCAAAACTATGTTGAATAAGAGTGGTGAGAGTGGGCAACCTTGTCTTGTTCCTGATCTTAGTGGAAATGGTTTTAGTTTTTCACCATTGAGGATGATGTTTGCTGTGGGTTTGTCATATATGGCCTTTATTATGTTGAGGAAAGTTCCCTCTATGCATACTTTCTGGAGGATTTTCATCATAAATCTGTGTTGAATTTTCTCAAAAGCTTTCTCTGCATCTATTGAGATGATCATATGGTTTTTCTCCTTCAATTTGTTAATATGGTATATCACGTTGATTGATTTGCCTATACTGAGGAATCCTTGCATTCCTGGATAAACCCCACTTGATCATGGTGTATGATCCTATTAATGTTCTCTTGGATTCTGTTTGCTAGTATTTTGTTGAGGATTTTTGCATCTATGTTCATCAGTGATATTGGCCTGTAGTTTTCTTTCTTTGTGACATCTTTGTCTGGTTTTGCTATCAGGGTGATGTTGGCCTAGTAGAATGAATTTGGGAGTGTTCCTCCCTTTGCTGTATTTTGGAAGAGTTTGAGAAGGATAGGTGTCACCTCTTCTCGAAAAGTTTGATAGAATTCTCCTGTGAAGCTGTCTAGCCCTGGGGTTTCATTTGTTGGAAGATTTTTAATCACAGTTTCAATTTCATTGCTTGTGATTGTTCTGTTTATATTTTCTGTTTCTTCCTAGATCAGTCTCAGCAGGTTGTGCATTTCTAAGAATTTGTCCCTTTCTTCTAGGTTGTCCATTTTATTGGCATAGAGTTGCTTATAGTAATCTCTCATGATCTTTGTATTTCTGCAGTGTCAGTTGTTACTTCTTTTTCATTTCTAATTCTATTGATTTGAGTGTTCTCCCTTTTTTTCTTGATGAGTCTGGCTAATGGTTTATCAATTTTGTTTATCTTCTCAAAGAACCAGCTTTTAGTTTTATTGATCTTTGCTATTGTTTCCTTCATTTCTTTTTCATTTATTTCTGATCTGATTTTTATGATTTCTTTCCTTCTGCTAAGTTTGGGGTTTTTTTGTTCTTCTTTCTCTAATTGCTTTAGGTGCAAGGTTAGGTTGTTTATTTGGGATGTTTCTTGTTTCTCAAGGTAGGATTGTATTGCGATAAACTTCCCTCTTAGAACTGCTTTTGTTGCATCCCATAGGTTTTGGGTTGTTGTGTCTCCATTGTCATTTGTTTTTAGGTATTTTTTGATTTCCTCTTTGATTTCTTCAGTGATCACCTCGTTATTTAGTATTGTTTAGCCTCCATGTGTTTGTATTTTTTACAGATCTTTTCCTGTAGTTGATATCTAGTCTCCTAGCATTGTGGTTGGAAAAGATGCTTGATAAAATGTCAATTTTCTTACATTTACCAAGGCTTGATTTGTGACCCAAGGTATGATCTATCCTGGAGAATATTCCATGAGCACTTGAGAAAAATGTGTATTCTGTTGTTTTTGGATGGAATGTCCTATAAATATCAATTAAGTCCATCTTGTTTAATGTATCATTTAAATCTTGTGTTTCCTTATTTATTTTCATTTTGGATATTCTGTCCCTGGGTGAAAGTAGGGTATAAGTCCCCTACTATGATTGTGTTACTGTCAATTTCCCCTTTTATGGCTGTTAGTATTTGTCTTATGTGTTGCAGTGCTCCTATGTTGCGTGCATAAATATTTACAATTGTTATATCTTGTTCTTGGTTTGTTCCCTTGATCCTTATGTAGTGTCATTCTTTTTCTCTTATAACAGTCTTTGTTTTCAAGTGTATTTTTTCTGTTATGAAAATTGCTACTCCAGCTTTCTTTTGCTTTCCATTTGCATGGAATATCTTTTTCCACCCCATCACTTTCAGTCTGTTTGTGTCCCTACATCTGAAGTGTGTCTATTGTAGATAGTATATATATGGGTCTTGTTTTTGTATCCATTCAGCCAGTCTATATCTTTTGTTTGGAACATTTAATCCACTTACATTTAAGGTTATTATCGATATGTATATTTCTATTACCAATTTATTCATTGCTTTGGGTTTGTTATTGTAGGTCTTTTTCTTCTCTTGCCTAGAGAAGTTTCCTGCCTAGAGAAGTTCTTTTAGCATTTTTTGTAATGCTGGTTTGTTTGTGTTGCATTCTGTTAGCTTTTGCTTGTCTGTAAATGTTTTGATTTCTCCATCAAATCTGAATGACATCCTTGCTGGGTAGAGTACTCTTCATTGTAAGTTTTTCCCTTTCTTCACTTTAAATATGTCCTGCCGCTCCCTTCTAGCTTTCAGAGTATCTGCTGAAAGATCACCTGTTAACCGTATGGGGAGTCCCTTGTATGTTATTTGTTGTTTTTCCCTTGCTGCTTTTGATATTTTTTCTTTGCATTTAATTTTTGATAGTTTGATTAATATGTGTCTTGGCATGTTTCTTCTTGGATTTATTCTGTATCCATCTCTCTGCACTTCCCTGACTTGATTAACTATTTCCTCTCCTATGTTAGAGAAGTTTTCAACTCTAATCTCTTCAAATATTTTCTCAGTCCGTTTCTTTTTCTCTTCTTCTGGGACCCCTATAAGTCATATGTTGGTGCATTTAATGTTGTCCCAGACATCTCTGAGACTGCCCTCAATTCTTTTCATTCTTTTCTCTTTTTTTGGCTCTTCAGTAGTTATTTCCACTATTTTACCTTCCAGGCCACTTATCCATTCATCTGCCTCTGTTATTCTGCTACTGATTCCTTTTAGAGAATTTTTAATTTCATTTATTTTGATTTTCATCCTTGTCTGTTCCAGTTTAGTTCCTCTAAGTCCTTCTTAAACGTTTCTTGTATTTTCTCCATTCTATTTCAAAGATTTTGGATCATCTTTACTATCATTAGTCTTAAATATTTTTCAGGTAGACTACCTATTTCCTCTTCATTTGTTTGTTCTGGTGGGTTTTTACCTTGCTCCTTCATCTGCTGTGTGCTTCTCTGTGTTCTCATTTTGCTTAACTTACTGTGTTTGAGGTCTCCTTTTTGTAGGCTGCAGTTTTGTAGTTCCCATTGTTTTTGGTGTCTGCCCTCAGTGGCTAAGATTGTTTCCGTGGGTTGTGTAGGCTTCCTGGTGGAGGGGGATAGTGCCTGTGTTTTGGTGGATGAGGCTGGATCTTGTTTTTCTGGTGGGCAAGACCACGTCCAGTGGTGTGTTTTGGGGTTCTGTGAACTCATTATGATTTTAGGCAGCCTCTCTTCTAATGGGTGGGTTTGTCTTCCTGTCTTGCTAGTTGGTTGGCATAGGGTGTCCAGCATTGTAGCTTGCTGGTCATTGAGTGGAGCTGGGTCTTAGCCTTGAGATGGAGATCTCTGGGAGAGTTTTTGCCATTTGATGTTACATGGATCTGGGAGGTCTCTGGTGGACCGATGTCCTGAATTCGGCTCTCCCACCTCAGAGGTATAGGCTTGACATCCGGCCAATGCACCAAGACCCTGTCAGCCACAGATCTCAGCAGAAAAGTGGGAAAAAAAGAAAGAAAGAAAAGAAAAGAAAAAATATTAAAATAAAATATAAAATAAAGTATTAAAATTAATAAAATTAAAATGTAACAAAAAAAGAAAGAAAGAAAGGAGAGAGCAACCAAACCAAGAAACAAATCCACCAGTGATAACAAGTGTTAAAAACGATACAAAAAAAATTCAAATATTGACCTGAAAGAACCCTAGGACAAATGGTAAAAGCAAAGCTATACAGACAAAGTCACACAAAGAAGCATACACATACACACTCACAAAAAGAGAAAAAGGAAAAATCTATATATTCCATTGCTCTCAAAGTCCACTCCCTCAATTTTGGGCTCATTCATTTTCTATTCAGGTATTCCACAGGTGAGGGGTACATGACTGTGGAGGTTTAGTCCACGGCTGCTGGCTGAAATTTCCCTTTCTCTTCTGTGTTTACACAGTTCCTGTGTTTCAGCTTTCGATCTGGTCCTGCGTCTGCATGTAGGTCACCTGAGGGTGTCTGCTCTTTGCTCAGACAGGACAGGATTAAAGTAGCAGCTGATTCAGGCACTCTGGCTCACTCAGGCTGGGGGGAGGGGTGGGTACGGAATGTGGAGTGAGACTGTGTCTGCAGAGGCCGGTGTGACGTTGCAACAGCCTGAGCTGCACCATGTGTTCTCCTGGGGAAATTGTCCCTGGATCACGGGATCCTGGCAGTGGCAGGCTGCACAGCCTCCCTGGAGGGGAGGTGTGGATAGTGACCTGTGCTTGCACACAGGCCTCTTGGTGACTGCAGCAGCAGCCTTAGCATTTCATGCCCGTCTCTGGTGTTCGCACTGATAGCTATGGCTTGTGCCCTTCTCTGGAACTCATTTAGATGGTGTTATGAATCCACTTTCCACACACCCCCCGAAACAATCGTCTCTTGCTTCTTTGGCAGTTCCACACCTTTTCCCAGACTCTCTCCCAGCTAGCTGTGGCGCACTAGCCCCCTTCAGGCTGTGTTCACGCAGCCAACCCCAGTCTTCTCCCTGGGATCTGACCTCTGACGCCCGAGACTCAGCTTCCAAGCCCCACACACTCTGGCGGGTGAGCAGACGAGCCTCTCTGGCTGGTGAGTGCTGGTCGTCACAGATCCTCTGTGTGGGAATCTCTCCACTTTGCCCTCTGCACCCCTGTTGCTGCACTCTCCTCCGTGGCTCCGAAGCTTTCTCCCTCCACTACCCCTAGTCTCTGCCCGTGAAGGGGCTTCCTAGTGTGTGGATACATTTTCTCCTTCACAGCTCCCTCCCAGTGGTGCAGGTCCCATCCTTATTCTTTTGTCTCTGGTTTTTCTTTTGCCCTACCCAGGGACGTGGGGTGTTTCTTACCTTTTGGGAAGTCTGAGGTCTTCTGCCAGCGTTCAGTAGGTGTTCTGTAGGAGTTGTTCCACTTGTAGATGTATTTCTCTTGTATTTGTGGGGAGGAAGGTGATCTCCACGTCTTACTTTTCCGCCATCTTGAAGATCTCTCCTTAGCACATTTTTAAGTGTATAATACAGTATTGTGAACTATAAGCACAGTGTTGTTCAACAGATCTATAGAACTTTTTCACTTTGTGTAACTGAAACTTTATACCCTCTGAAAAACATCTCCCTATTTCCTGCCCCCTATCCTGGGCAACCACCATTCTACTGTCTGCTTCTATGAGTTTGATTCTTTTAATTGCCTCATATGAGTGGAATGATTTAGGCTATTTGGAAATAGCCTAAATTTACATTGAGAAATTAATGGATAAAGAAAATGTGGTATATACATACAATGGAATATTATTCAGCCTTAAAAATCAAAGAAGTCCTGCCCTATGATGCAACATGGATGAAACTTGAGGACATTATACTCGTTTAATTTACATCAAAGTTTTTCTCAGATGAAAGCTTGAGCAATTCGTGTTATCAATCCAGATTCCAGTAATGTGAACAGAGACCCTCCTGTTTTCCAGACTCTGTGTCAAATAGTGCACGTACATTTTCTCATTTAACACTTGCAGCAACCCTCAGACTTGGAAATTAAGAATATCTAGTCTTTGTTTTAGAAAGCATGGAAATTGATGTTCAAGAAGTTAAGAGACTCGCCTAGAGCTAATCACAGAACTACTAAGTCGTAGACCTAGGATTTGAATCCAGGTTGCTTGAGTTTAACTCCAATATTCTTCCCTTTGTAGGTCAGAGACATCTTACCCCACATGTGTGCTTTTGTAGGTATATCTGCCTATTGTGAAGATGAAATCTCATACCACTTTAGCCAGTATCTTTTACTTAGTGTCCATTATAGTAGATTTAGTTCTACTGAGTTGAGTCAAATATGTTTGGTAGCAGTGACATGGAACATAGAAAATACAGGCTTCTCTCTCTATATTAGTGTGATTAGTGACAACCAGGACCAACCTTATGCAGAGGTAAAATAAGTAGAGTAGTAAATGTGTTGAGATTTACTGAGTACAGATTATTAGAACTAAAAAGAATCTAGATACTCCATTCCAATTTTCAGAGAGGAAACCTGACGCTCATAGAAACCAAGTGACTTGTACAAAACCATGTTGTGTACTAGCAGCAGAGCCAGCACTGGGACTCATGTCTTTAAGTTCTCTTGTTTTAAGAGGAAAAATCACTCTTCTAGCTTGCTGCTGTGCTTGAAAAATCCACAACCACTAGAAGTTCAAATTTTTGGATTTTGTTATTTTGTGTTAACGCACTGCTCTTCTTAGAAGAGTTAACTAACTCATGCTGTTGTAAATTCTCAATGTCTCATTGTGTACTCTCAGGTACATGGAACCATTTGAGAGCTGAGTACTGTGGTGAAAAGGAGACAGAGCAGGACAACTTTTGAGTTCAGAGGGAGAAGAGGGAAGTCTAGGGCTTCCACTCTTAGGGAAAAAGGTCACAGAAGGGGATCCTGGGTCACCATGAGACAGTGTGAAGCTGTAAAGCACTTGGGGAGCTGTGGAAAATGGACAGATAGCACAAAAAGAGAGAGGCATAGAAAACAGTATTGCATGGCCAATGAATACTAATTCACCCAACTCCACAGTTCTGGCCCCAGGCAGCAGTGGCCTTTGAATGGCTTTATTTGCTGTTACCTTCAACTAATGTGGCCATATTGGGATTTGGAGAAATTCTTTTGTGCACTAAGTATTTATATATTTATATATTTCTTTACAAGTGGGCAATGATCCCTGACTATTATTTGACCCTGTGCTTCCTGGAACCATCATCGGAACATCACTTCTCATTCCTCTGTGCATGCAAATCAGCCCTGAGGCCAACTGTGTCCCAACGAACAACCAGGTAAGCACATGTTGACTGCTTTTTCTAAAATCAAGGATGCCTGATGAGGGCCTTCATTTTATAGTGATTCTAATTTGTTCCAATGTAAAATGATTAAGTCAGTCTGGTGCTATGAGTTTTTGGTTAGTATCTATTCTCTTGATTGCTTATTGTTCAGTTTTGCTTCAGGTGTAATTAAATGCTTCTGGACTTTACCAATCAGAAGGTAACTGTCAGGAGACATCTTACTTTATTTTGATGGGAATGAAACTCACTTTCCACTTTTGTTATTCACTTTTTGGATGACCTGTGAATTTGTAAAGTTCCTTGCCCATGAGGTCTCAGTATATTAGCTTACTTTTTAATACCCCACAGTGCAGGTCTTGGATTTCGTATAGGCTTGGCATGTCTGAATTTTCTTTCCTCTGAGTGCTGGGATAATTCATCCACTCTGTGGCAGGTCTGGTGGACAGATTTGTACTCAAACTGTCTCTGTTCTTTGTTTGGAGTCAGTTACATTACTTTTAAATTTCTTTGTGTGCTTATTATGTGCAGAGCAGCAGGACCCTGTGTCAAGCTATGCTGTACTAAAGGTAAGAGTAGTAACAGGAGTGACTAAAACATGGACCCTGGTCTCAAAGAAATTGCTGTCCAGTGAGGGACAGTATAATATGCATAAATGAGTTGATACATAGTAGACTATAATGAGTACCATTAAAGAGATTCAGAAGCAGAACTGTGGGATTAAAGCATCAGAAGATGTTTTATATATTTGGGAAATCAGAGAAAGCTTCATGGAGGCAATAAGAATGTGAGCTGAATCTTAAAAGATGCATAGAATCCAGCAAGCAAAAAGTGTTGCTACAGGGAGAATGCTGGTTGACAGAGGGAACATCATTGCATTAGAGGCAATCATTTTATTAGAGGCAATGGGGAGCCATTGAAGGATTTTAAGCAGTAGAATAACATGTTCCAAGATGTTCTCCAGAAAGATAACTCTGGCAACAATGCAAGGGACAAACTCAAGCTGGATAGTAAATGTGAGAATAGAGAGAAGGAGATGTTTGCAAGAGATATTTGGGAAGACTTAGTTATTGATTGGATATAGGGAATTGGAGAGAGCCTGGATAACCAAGAAAATGCTTTTTCCAATAAACAAGATAAGAACTTCAGAAGGATGCTTGCAAAGTGCTGCACTTTTGAGACGTAGGATCCTCAGAGCTAGAAGGGAAATATTATACCTTTAGAAATCTACTTAGCTGAAATATCTCTTTTACAGATTGAAAAATTGAGTACAGATATATGATATGATGTCATCGTTCCAAGATTACTTGATAGCAGAGCTAGGATAGGAACTGAGCTCTTCTGAGGACAAATCTGCTGTTCTTTCCTTGTTACCATGTTGTGTCAGCTTTATAAAAGAATAGGATTGGGGTGTGTGTGTGTGAGTGAGAGGGAGAAGGAGAAAGTTGATACCAACAAACACCATTGACTGAAGGACTGATAGAAATTAAAGGTACCTTAGTGTTCATCTAGTCTAAACATTTCATTTTATAGATGGAAGTTCTGAGGCCCAGAGAGGGGAAATGATTTGTCTGAGGCCACGTAACTGGTAGAGCATGGTTTCTGTATATTTGAGAAATTAAGATCTGCACACTTGAAGCTGAGAACAGGCTGTTATAGATACACCACTCCGGGAGAAAATGTCTAAAGAGCCATTTTGCAGGCAAGCCTATGTCCTACAATGCCAGAGTGGAGCCTGGACTGCTGGATAAATAGGAGTCAGCCAGGGAAATCATCATTGCCCCTTGTGAGAACTGGTATTAGTGTACTTCTGTGTAGTGACTACCAATAAATAGTTAAATGACAGGAAAGAAACGTTTATACTGTTTTCCATTATGGGTGTGCCAATTCACATTCCCAACAGTGTACAAGGATTACGTTTTCTCCACATCCTCACCAGAATTTATTATCTCTTGTCTTTTTGATAATAGCCATTCTAACACGTGTGAGGTGGTAACACATTGTGGTTTTGATTTGCATTTCCCTGATGATTAGTGATGTTAAACAAAGGTAACCATGTGTGGTAATGGATGTGTTAATTAACTTGATTGTGGTAAACATTTAACAATGTATATGTATATTAAATCATCATATGTTGTACACCTTAGAAAAGCATCACATTGTACAACCTAAATATATACAATGTTTATTCATCAATCATACCTCAATAAAACTGGAAAAAATTACAGGAGAGACAAATTGGTCATTTTTGAAAGCAAGGGACTTCATTTTTGAGTGAAAAAGCTATATTAGAAAACTTATTTTTTTGGCACATTGTGTGACTTGCAGAATCTTAGTTCCCTGACCAAGGATGGAGCCCAGGCCACGGCAGTGAAAGTACTGAGTCTTAACCACTTGACCTCCAGGGAATTCCCTATAATAGAAAACTTCTGCTCTGTAGGTAGAGGGAGGAATAAAGTTTTCTCCCATTTAATTCCTTTCCTAAAAATGAGAACATCACAAAAAGATAAAACTAGTGCCTGACACATATATACAATGGAATATTACTCAGCCATAAAAAGAAATGAAATTGAGTTATTTGTAGTGAAGTGGATGGACTTAGAGTCTGTCATACAAAGTGAAGTAAGTCAGAAAGAGAAAAACAAATACCGTATGCTAACACAAATATATGGAATCTAAGGGAAAAAAAAGGTCATGAAGAACCTAGGGGTAAGACGGGAATAAAGACACAGACCTACTAGAGAATGGACTTGAGGATATGGGGAGGGGGAAGGGTAAGCTGTGACAAAGTGAGAGAGTAGCATGGACATATATACACTACCAAACATAAAATAGATAGCTAGTGGGAAGCAGCCACATAACACAGGGAGATCAGCTCAGTGCTTTGTGACCACCTAGAGGGGTGGGATACGGAGGGTGGGAGGGAGGGAGACGCAAGAGCGAAGAGATATGGGAACATATGTAGATGTATAACTGATTCACTTTGTTATAAAGCGGAAACTAACACACCATTGTAAAGCAATTATACTCCAATAAAGATGTTAAAAAAAAAACACTAGTGCCTGAGAAGTATTCAACATGAAAAAGAAAAGTTTCTTCTTATTTTCCCTTCTAGTACTGCATTTCATATTGCTACCTGAATTCTGCTTTACTTGTTTCTTTCCTCACTTGTCTTTTCCATCCTCCCTCCACCAACCTCTCAGAATCCTTCACCTAGGTCCTTGTAGTAGAACTACAGCTATGCTTTAGGTGTACAAAGGCAGGGAAGAAAGGTACAAAGTAGGCATATGGATTTGTAGCTGTTTTGCCAAGTGTAAAATCCCCTGGGTTGTGATGTCTATGGCATCATTCTATCCATTTTGTCTGCATTTATCTCTAACTAAATGGAAAAATAACTTATATATGAAAGAGACAGATTGAAAATTATTTAGTCCTCAGTGGAGAAGAACCAGAGATGTTGAATGAATCAATGATGCATATGTAAGTCTAAGGATGAAATCACTGTAACAACGAAGACTAAAAGAAACCGGAAAGTACAAAGAGGAGACTGTCCAAAAGATCAATAATGGTGCAAGACTTTCAAAGTCTATTCTCTTTCAAATACACAGAAGGTTAAAATTTAAAATTAAGTTAAAGTTTAAAAGAACTTGAAGGCTACAAATGACTTATGTTCACTATTGGTTTACTGTTTAAAATGACTGCATAGCATTGGCCAATTATATGAAAATATATGGAACTTTGCAAATTATCAGGCTATTAAAAAAATCAAATCAATAAATAATCATTGAGTTTCTACTATGTGCAAGATTTATGCTGAATGTTTCAGGATACAACTATTAATAAAATAAGAGCTCTTGTCTTAGAGTTTTACAAATTAATGAAGGGAAGAGGCAGATAGGACCAATGGATGAAAGCTCAATAGCAACATTTAAAGGACTGTTTGAGAAAACACTGGAAGAAATATGACAAGTCAGTGAATGTGAAATCCAAATAAAAAGGACAGTTGTCAGTTTGGAAGTTGCACAAATGCATGCTGGGGTGATCAGCAAAGGTTTTATAGAAGGTATGAAATTTGAATTGGGTATTTAAAAAACAATTTAGGTTGGTGGCACGATGGGGGAGTAGAAAGACCCTGAGCTCACCTTCTCTCACAGGCACACAAAAATCACAACTATTTTCAGAACAACCAAAGAAAAAGAAAGTAACCTGCCAGAAAAGATCTACAACTAAAGATATAAAGAAAGAACCACATCTAGACAGGTAGGAGGGGTGAAGTCGTGACATAGTCAAGTCCCATAGCCCAGGTTGGGAAATCCACAAAAAGAAGAATAATTATAATTGCAGAGGTTCTCCCAAAGGAGTGAGAGTTCTGAGCCACAGGTTGGGCTCCCCAGCCCAGGAGTCCTGCACTAAGAACTTGAGACCCTAGAGCATTTGACTTTAAAAGCCAGAGGGACTTACTTTCAGGAGTCCCAGAGGGCTGGGGAAAATAGAGACTTTACTCTTAAAGGGTGCACACAAAATCTCACACACTCTGGGACCCAGGGCAGAAGCAGTAATTTTGATAGGAGCCTGGGTCATACCTATCTAATGATCTTAGGGAGTCTCCAGGAGAGACAGGAAGCAACTGCAGCTCAACCTGGGGACATAGATACCAGCAGCAGCCCTTTTTAGGAGCTCCTTCTACCACGTAGACACTGGTGCTGGCAAGCACCATTTTGAAATCCTCACTCTACCTTATTAGCCCCAGAACCCAGCCCTGCCCCCATAACAACCTGTAGGCACCAGTGTTGGGATGCCTCAGGCCAAGCAATTAACTTGGCATGGACATAGCCTCATCCATGAGCAGACAGGCTGCCTTAAGACCCCCTGAACACACTGCAAACCCTGGACACATTCCTGCCCACCAGAGGATGCAGGACCTGATCCCACACATCAGTGCATAGGCACTAGACCTGGGACCCCAAAGTTCTCCAGCCAGAGACCCCAGGATACAGCTCCCTACCCACCAGTGGGCAGGCTCAAGGCCCAGAATGCCCTGAGCCCTGGACCCTCCCTCAAAGGATCCTGCTCTAGCCTTGGGCCTAGCTTTACCCACCAGGGGGCAGACACCAGCCACAAGAAAACCACAGGTCGGCAATCTGCAGTTGCAGTCTACCCACCAGCAGGCCAGACCCTGCCCTGGGACTGGCCGTACCCCAGTCTTGTTCACCAGTGAGCCTTCTTTAGCCTTGAGCCCAGCTTTACCAGCCAGTGGGCAGATAACAGCTGCAAGAAAAATGCAGCCCCACAGCCTATGGACTTGGCCCACCAAAGCAGGCCAGATATTTCCCTGGGACTGGCTGGGCCCTGGCTCCATCTACTAATAAGCCAACACAAGCTTTGGGAAAACACAGACCCCACAGCCAACTCTGTCAGGAACTGGCCCCACCCACCAGCAATCCCACACCAGTTCTGGGAACCCTGGGCCCTACAACCAGACCCTAGGACCTGACTTTCCCCACCAGTAGTCTGGCATTAACCCCATACTTGGATTCACCCATCAGAGGGTGGGCAATAGTCCCAGGGTCTCCTGGACCCTGACTTTGCCCACCAGTAACCCAGCAATAGCCTGGGGCCCCCTGGGGTCCAGCCGCGAGTTGCCTTGTGACACGGTCCCACCAATCAGCAACCAGCAGCCTCTGCAGGAGGCAGGGCCTGACAACTAACCAGACTGGAGGCCAACCAAGCCTACCAGACTGCACACATGGTCAGCCTGTCACAAAAGAAAGACACATGCAGTCTTCATAGGAGAAATCCTTAGAGCGTATAGTTCTGGTGATGAGAGGGGAGAGTGCTACTGGGACTCATGGGACATCTCCTATAGAAGGACACTTCTCCAAGTTTGGGAAATGTAACCACCCGACCAGATACATAAAAATAAAAACAGCAACATACGCAAAATAGGCAACAGAAGAACATGTTCAAAATGAAGGAACAAGACAAAACCCTAGAAGAAGAGCTAAGTGAAGTAGAGATAGGCAATCTACCTGAGAAAGAGTTCAGGGTAGTGATCACAAAGATGATCAAAAACTTGGGAGAAGAATGGATGTACAGAACAAGAAGTTAGAAGTTTTTAACAAAGAGTTGGAATATGTAAAGAACAACCAAACAGAGATGAAGAAAACAAGAATTGAAATGAAAAATACACTAGAAGAAATCAACAATAGACTAAATGATAGAGAGGAGCAGATCAGGGACCCAGAGTACAGAGTATTGGAAATCACTGATGCTGATGATAAAAAAGAAAAAAAGAATGAAAAGAAATGAGGACAGTTTAAAAGACCCCTGGAAGAACATCAAGTGCACTAGAATTTGCATTGTAAGGGTCCCAGAAGGAGAAGAGAGACAGAAAGGGCCTGAGAACATAACTGAAGACATAATAGCAGAAACTTCTGTAACTTGGAAAAGGAAACAAGCATCCAACTCTAGGAAGCTCAGAGTCACATACAAGATTAAACCAGAGAGGAACACAGCAAGACACATTGTAACTAAAATGGAAAAATTAAAAATAAAGGGAGAATATTAAAAGCATCAAGGGAAAAAAACTAAGTTACACACAAGGGAGCTCCCATAAGCCTATCAGCTAACTTTTCAGCAGAAAGTCTGCAAGACAGGAGGGAGTGGCATGATATATCTAAGTGATGAAAGGGAAAAATCTACAACCAAGAATTCTCTACCCAGCATTGCTCTTGTTCAGATTTGAAGGAGAGATCAAAATATTTAGAGACAAGCAAAACCTAAAAGAGTTCACCACCACTAAACCAGCTCCACAACAAATGTTAAATGAACTTCTCTAGGTAAAAAAGAAAAGGCCACAACTAGAAACAAGAAAATTATGAAATGAAAAGCTCACCAGTAAAGGCAAACATACAGGAAATGTAGGAAATAGTCCACACACAAAACTAGTATGGAAGTTAAAAGACAAAAGTAGTAAAATCATCTATATACACAACCGTGATCCCAAACCTATGGGATGAAGCAAAAGCAGTTCTAAGAGGGAAAGTTATAGCAATACAAACTGACTTCAGGAAACAAGAAAAATTTCAAATATATAACCTAAACTTACACCTAATGGAGCTACAAAAAGAAGAACAAATAAAACCCAAAGTAAGTGACACCTTCAAGATAGTGGAGGAGTAATATGTGGAGATCACCTTCCTCCCCACAAATACATCAGAAATACATCTACCTGTGGAACAACTCCTACAGGACACCTACTGAACGCTGGCAGAAGACCTCAGATTTCCCAAAAGGCAAGAAACTCCCCATGTACCTGGGTAGGGCAAAAGAAAAAAGAAAAAAACAGAGAAAAAAGAATAGGGACAGGAACTGCTCTTCTCGGAGGAACCTGTGAAGAAGAAAAAGTTTCCACACACTAGGAAGCCCCTTCACTGGCAGAGACGGGGGGTGGTGGTGGGGGAACTTCGGAGCCCTGGAGGAGAGAGCAGCAACAGGGGTGAAGGGGGCGAAGCGGAGAGGTTTCTGCACAGAGAATCTGTGCCGACCAGCACTCACCAGCCAGAGAGGCTTGTCTGCTCACCCGCCAGAGTGGGTGGGGGCTGGGAGCTGAGGCTCCAGCTTCGGAGGTCAGATCCCAGTGAGGGGACTAGGGTTGGCTGGGTGAACACAGCCTGAAGGGGGCTAGTGCACCACAGTTAGCGGGGAAGGAGTCTGGGAAAAAGTCTGGAACTGCCTAAGAGGCAAGAGACCATTGTTTCAGGGTGCACAAGGAGAGGGGATTCAAAGTACCACCTAAATGAGCTCCAGAGAAGGGCGTGAGCCACGGCAATCAGTGCGGACACAAGAGACTGGCATAAAACGCTAAGGGTGCTGCTGCAGCCACCAAGAAGCCTGTGTGTAAGCACAGGTCACTAGCCACACCTCCCCTCCTGGGAGCCTGTGCAGCCTGCCATTGCCAGGGTCCCGTGATCCAGGGACAACTTCCCCAGGAGAACAAATGGTGCCACCACAGGCTGTTGCAACGTCATGCCAGCCTCTGCTGCTGCAGCCTCACCCTGCATTCCGTACCCCTCCCTACCCCCGGCCTGAGTGAGCCAGAGCCCCCTAATCAGCTGCTACTTTAACTGCATCCTATCTGAGTGAAGAAAAGATGCCCTCAGGCGACCTACATGCAGAGGCAGGGCCAAATCCAAAGCTGAACCCCAGGAGTTGTGCGAACGAAGAAGACAAAGGGAAATTTCTCCCAGCAGCCTCAGGAGCAGCAGATTAAATCTCCACAATCAACCTGATGTACCCTGCATCTATGGAATACCTGAATAGACAACGAATCATCCCAAAATTGAGGTGGTGGACTTTGGGAGCAATTGGAGACATGGGGTTTGCTTTCTGCATCTAATTTGTTTCAGGTTTTATGTTTATCTTACCTTAGTATTTAGAGTTTATTATCATTGGTGCATTTGTTTATTGATTTGGTTCCTCTCTTCCTTTTTTATAAATATATGTGTATATATATATATATATATTTATTTTTCCTTTTGGTCAGTTTGTAAGTGTGTATGGGTAGGCTTCTTTGTGTGATCTTGTCTGTATAGTTTTGCTTTTACCCTTTGTCCTAGGGTTCTGTTTGTCTTTTGTTTTTCTTCTTAGTATAGTTTTTAGTGCTTATTATCATTGGTGGATTTGCTTTTTGTTTGGTTCCTCTCTTCTTTCCTTTCTTTTTCTAAATTACTTTTTAATTTATTTTATTTTTACTAATTAAAAAGTTATTTTAATAACTTTGTTTTATTTTATTTTTTTCTTTCATTCTGTTTTTCTCCCTTTTCTTCTGAACCTTGAGGCTGACAGGGTCTTGGTGCTCTGGCCGGGTGTAAGGCCTGTGCCACTGAGGTGGAAGAGCTGAGTTCAGGACATTGGACCATGAAAGACCTCCTGACCTCACATAATATCAAACAGCAAAAGCTCTCCCAGAGATCTCCATCTGAATGCTAAGACCCAGCTCCACTCAACGACCAGCAAGCTACAGTGCTAGACACCCTATGCCAAACAAAGAGCAAGACAGGAGCAAAACCCCAACCATTGGCAGACAGGCTGCCTAAAATCATAATAAGGTCACAAACACTCCAAAACACACCACCAAAGGTGGTCCTGCCTAACAGAAAGAGAAGATCCAGCCTCATCCACCAGAACACAGGTACCAGTCCCCTCTACCAGGAAGCCTACACAACCCACTGAGACAACCTTAGCCACTGGGGGCAAACACCAAAAACAATGGGAACTATGAACCTGCAGCCTGTGAAAAAAAGGAGACCCCAAACACAGTAAGTTAAACAAAATGAGAAGACAGAGAAACACACAGCAGATGAAGGGGCGAGGTAAAAACCCACCAGACCAAAGAAATGAAGAGGAAATAGGCAGTCTACATGAAAAACAATTCAGAGTAATGATAGTAAAGATGATCCAAAATCTTGAAAATAGAACAGAGAAAATACAAGAAATGACTAACAAGGACCTGGAAGAACTAAAGAGCAGACAAACAATGATGAACAACATGATAAATGGAATTTAAAATTATCTAGAAGGAATCAATAGCAGAATAACTGAGGCAGAAGAACGGATAAGCGACCTGGAATATAAAATAATGGAAATAACTACCGCAGAGCAGAATAAAGAAAAAAGAATGAAAAGAATTGAGGACAGTCTCAGAGACAACTGGGACAAAATTAAATGCAACAACATTTGAATTCTAGGGGTCCCAGAAGAAGAAGAGAAAAAGAAAGGAATGAGAAAATATTTGAAGAGATTATAGTTGAAAACTTCCATAATATGGGAAAGGAAATAGTCAATCAAGTACAGGAAGTGCAGAGAGGCCCAAGCAGGATAAAACCAAGGAAAAACATGCCATGACACATATTAATCAAAGTATGAATAATTAAATAAAAAAAAATATCAAAAGCAGCAACAGAAAAGCAACAATTGACATACAAGGGAATCCCCATAAGGTTAACAGGTGATCTTTCTGCAGAAACTCTGCAAGCCAGAAGAGACTGGCAGGACATATTTAAAGTGTTGAAAGGGAAAAACCTACAACCAAGATTACTCTACCCAGGAATGATCTCATTCAGATTCGACAGAGAAATTAAAACCTTTACAGACAAGCAAAAGCTAAGAGAATTCAGCACCACCAAACCAGCTTTACAACAAATGCTAAAGGAACTTCTCTAGGCAGGAAACACAAGAGAATGAAAAGACCTACAATAACAAGCCCAAAACAATTACGAAAATGGTAATAGGAACAATACATATTGATAATTACCTTAAATGTAAATGGATTAAATGCTGCAACTAAAAGACATAGACTGGCTGAATGGATACAGAAACAAGACATGTATATATGCTGTCTACAAGAGACCTACTTCAGACTTAGGGACACATACAGACTGAAAGTGAGTGGATGGAAAAAGATATTCCATGCAAATGGAAATCAAAAGAAAACTGGAGTAGCAATTCTCCTATCAGACAAAATAGACTTTAAAATAAAGACTATTACAAGAAGAAGACTTTAAAATAAAGACTATTACAATCCAAGAAGAAGATATAAAAACTGTAAACATTTATGCACCCAATATAGGAGCACCTCAATACATAAGTCAAATGCTAACAGCCATAAAAGTGGAAATCAACAGTAACACAATCATAGTAGGGGACTTTAACACCCCACTTTCACCAATGGACAGATCATCCAAAATGAAAATAAATAAGGAAACACAAGCTTTAAATGATACATTAAACAAGGTGGACTTAATTTTTATTTATATGACATTCCATCCAAAAACAACAGAATACACTTTCTTCTCAAGTACACATGGAACATTCTCCAGGATAGATCATATCTTGGGTCACAAATAAAGCCTCAGTAAATTTAAGAAAATTGAAATTTTATCAAATATCTTTGCTGATCACAGTGCTATGAGACTAGATAGCAATTACAGGAAAACAATCTGTAAAAAATACAAACACATGGAGTCTAAACAATGCACTACTAAACAACCAAGAGATCACTGAAGAAATCAAAGAGGAAATAAAAAAATACCTAGAAACAAATGGCAATGAAACACAACGATCCCCTATCAAACTACAAATGGCATTTTTCACAGAACTAGAACAAAATATTTCACAATTTGTATGGAGACACAAAAGACCCCGAAGAGCAAAAGCAATCTTGAGAAAGAAAAATGGATCTGGTGGAATCAAGCTCCTGGACTTCAGACTATACTACAAAGCTACAGTAATCAAGACAGTATGGTACTGGCACAAAAACAGAAATCTAGATCAATGGAACAGGATAGAAAGTCCAAAGAAAAAGCCACACACATATGGCCACCTTATTTTTGATAAAGGAGGCAGGAATGTTCAGTGGAGAATGGACAGCCTCTTCAATAAGTGGTGCTGGGAAAACTGGACAGCTACATGTAAAAGAATGTAATTAGAACACTCCCCAACACCGTACACAAAAATAAACTCAAAATCAATTAAAGAGGTAAATGTAAGGCCAGACACTATCAAAGGCTTAAAGTAAAACATAGGCAGAACACTCTATGACATAAATCACAGCAAGATCCTTTTTGACCACCTCCTAGAAAAATGGAAATAAAAACAAAAATAAACAAATGGGACCTAATGAAACTTGAAAGCTTATGCACAGCAAAGGAAACCATAAACAAGACCAAAAGACAACCCTCAGCATTGGGGAAAATATTTGCAAAGGAAACAACTGACAAAGGATTTATCTACAAAATTTACAGGCAGCTCATGTAGCTTGATATCAGAACAACAAAAAACCCAATCAAAAAATGGGCAGAAGACCTAAATAGACATTTCTGCAAAGAAGATATACAGATTGCCAACAAGCACATGAAAGGGTGCTCAACCTCACTAATCATTAGAGAAATGTAAATCAAAGTTGCAGTGAGGTATCACCTCACACCAGTCAGAATGGCCATCATCAAAAAATCTATAAACAATAAATGCTGGAGAAGTTGTGGAGAAAAGGGAACACTCTTGCACTGTTTGTGGGAATATAAATTGATACAGCCACTATGGAGAACAGTATGGAGGTTCCTTAAAAAACTAAAAATAAAACTACTGTATGATCCAGCAATCCCACTACTGGGCATATACCCTGAGAAAACCATAATTCAGAAAAAGTCATGTACCACAATATTCATTACAGCTCTATTTACAATAGCTAGCACATGTAAGCAGCCTCAGTGTCCATCGACAGATGAATTGATAAAGAAGATGTGTCACATATTTACAATGGAATATTACTCAGCCATAAAAAGAAAGGAAATTGAGTTATTTGTAGTGAGGTGGATCGACCTAGAGTCTGTCATACAGAGTGAAATAAGTCAGAAAGAGAAAAACAAATACCATATGCTAACACATATATATGGAATCTAAAAAAAAGAAAAATGGTTATGAAGAACCTAGGGGCAGGACAGGAATAAAGACCCAGACATAGAGAATGGACCTGAGGACATGGGGAGGAGGAAGGGTAAGTTGGGACAAAGTGAAAAAGTGGCATTGACATATATATACTACCAAATGTAAAATAGATAGCTAGTGGGAAGCAGCCACATAGCACAGGGGGATCAGCTCACTGCTTTGTGACCGCCTAGAGGGGTGGGATAAGGAGGGTGGGAGGGAGACACAAGTGGGAGGAGATATGGGAATATATGTATATGTATAGCTGATTCACTTGGTTATAAAGCAGAAACTGTGACACCATTGTAAAGTAATTTTACTCCAATAAAGATGTTGAAAAAAAAAAGAAAAAAACAAAAAAAACTCCCCAGAAACAGCAACAACAAAAAAATTGTGTAGGCTTTATAGCATATTGTTGAATCTGGTTCTTAAATTCAGTTTTATAATCCTTTGGTTGCCTTTTGGTTGGATGTTTAATCTATCCGATTTAATGTTATTATTGATATGGTTGTAATTTTGATACCATTTTGTTTTTTGTTTTCTATATGGCTCATGAATATTTTTGTCTTATCTTCCTCTTTACCGTTTGTCTTTGTCTTGAATGGCTATTTCCTAGTGTAACTTTTTCATTGTTTTAAAGATTTTTACTGTATTTTTGAGGTTTTTCTTAGTGGTTGCTCCTGTGTTTCCAATATTTAGCTTAGCTTATCAAACACTACCTCAGATTTATAGTAACTACTTCCAAAAAACTTGCGTTTTGATTTGGCTTCGCTATTGTTACCTTTGATGTCTAGGTAAGTCAATTTTTCCTTATGCCTTTGAGAGTTAGTCTGTGACTTAAGGTCTCATATTAACAGATCTAAATCCAGAAATTTTCAAACCTTAGAAGGGTTCAAAAACCACACATTCTGTTAGGAATTTGTCAGCTTCTAGTGAGCAGTTTGCATTACAAAACACAGGTCTTTATGTTTGCTCATGAACAAGATATTTTGTGCAGAGTTGTAAGTGTTCTATCAAAAGAAGATGTGATTATGATTATTCGCCTGGAAATTGGTAGAATTAATGGAAGAATTACTAGCTGTGTGGCTTTGGGCAAGTCACTTAACCTTTCTGTGCCTGATTTATCTTAAGTATAAAACAAGAATAATAACAGTAACTACAACATGGCATTGTTGTGCAAATTAGGTAAATGAATATAGGTAAAGCACTTAGAATATTGCCAGGCATATAGTAATGCTCTAGAAAAGTTTTCTATTATTATTATTATTACCTTGACATTTTTCTAACCTCTATCAAGCATTCAAGGCTTCTGGGTACTTTACAAAGCTCTTTGGAAAAAGCATTCATTTTCTCCACCCACCAACCCCATCTATAGCTGTGGGAAGTTGCTATTATCTAAGCCTGTTCAGTTAGTGAGAAGGAAATCCCAGTTTCCAGAGCAACAGCTAAGAGGTGATGGTGCTTCAGTGTGAAAGATGAGCTAAAAAATCTTCCAGGGACTGTGCTTGAAAAAATATTTTCTGCCCTTTCAGTGATGTAGTATCCAGTGTTATGAACTGGTTTGGAACTTAACCTTGTGGTCCCTTTCTCCCATTGAAGCAAAAAAAAAAAAAAAAAGACTGTATTAAAAAGAAAGTCTGTAAGATTCAGGATCTCGCTTGTTTTATGACAGGTTTCAAGATATCTGATAATTAATGCAAAATAAGTAATTAAATGGCTTCCCTTCCTAGAACACTGCCCAGGTTTATATAGGCACTGTGTTCATTTAAAGAATATGAGGGTGTTCAAAATTGTTAGATGGACCCTAAGCCATAGGCATAGTTAAAATCCTTTGGTTACATTTATACTGTTTCTAAGGAAACTAGAATAGTTTTGAGTCTCTGGCACTTGGGGCGAATTCATCCAGGCCTTTGATATTGTTGGCAGAAAGAAAAAATGATTTAGGTTTGGAGTGTTAAGGTCTTAAGCATCTGGCTGTTCTTTTTCAAGTGTGTAAATTCCCAGTTGGAAGTTAGTCATATTTTAGTTACTTTCTTTTCAAACAGATAAAAAAATGAAATTTACACTCTCCCAGGTAGTTTTGAGCGCACTTTTTTCAGCTGCATATTCATTCCCCTGCTCTCCTGGTAGACATTTTTTTAAAATGACATTTTGGGTTAAGTTGTGTGGCTATAAACTGGCTGTTTGGGGAACACCTTGGAGAAGCTTTCATGTTCCCCCTTCCACCTTACAAATATTAGAGCAAGCATAACCAGAATGTTCACAGTGAGGATTTTGAGGTGAGAGCAGGAGATGACAGTGGATAATCTTCAGCACTTTCTTGTTCATAGGACTTTTTTTCCTTATGTGTTTGTACTCTTTGTTGTAAAATAACACCTTGATGTGGACTTGTTTGTAAAGGGATGAAATGGCACAGGTTTCCACCTGATGCGTAAAACAAGACAAGACAAAACAAAACAAGTAACACACTGCTGCTCTGCTTAGGCAAGAGAGAAGAGTTTTTGAGAACACTACTAATAGTAATTTTGAATTACGTAGATATAGACCCTATCCTCTTGGAGTTTGCAGTTGGGAGAGACTGACAATCAAATTATCACACAAATAAAAAAATTCACAACATCACGTAAACTTATACCTGTGATGAATGCAATGAAGAAAAGGTGGATATGACCTGAACTAGGGGTTAAGGAAAGGTTCCCTGAAGACATGATTACTGGGATAATTTCTGAAGGAGGAGTAAGAATTACCTTGGTGAAGGGGAGGCTAGAGAGGGGGAGAGTGTTACAGGCAAGGGGACTAGCATGTAGAAATGTCTATGGTGTGAGAGATCATATCTCATTCTAGGAAGGTGAAGTAGGTCAGTGAGGCTGGAACTCAGGTAGAGAAAGAGTGATGCTAGAAGGGCATCTGACCCAGTGATATGATAAACAACCTGGGAGTCATTTGTGAGATTAATCAGAAAGGTACTTGAATACCTTAAGGAGAAATGAAAGCAGATGAATTGGAAGACTGAGGAATATTAATCCAAAGAGGAGAATAATAATGAGCTGGTCATACATACAGATAGACAGTGACCACGACTATTAAGTTGACTTTAATCAGTGTAGTGCATTGAGTTGCTACAATTGAGCACTTCTGAAAAAAGCTCTTCTCATTACCCATTTTTTCTCTTCACAAACCAGTTTCATCTTCACCTTGATTCACTTTACACCTACTGCATTTTATCACTTGTGTCTGGACACCTGAAAAGATTTCTCCTTTTCTTGGCTTATTTAAATACTAATTATCCATCAAGGTCCAGATCGAATTCCATCTCCTCCAGGAAACCCTTCTGGACTTATCCATGGGACTTCAGCCTCTGATCCATTACAAAACTTACTCTCCATACAATAACTTTAATAGTTTTCAAAATTTGCCTTTGCTACTCACTCTTTCATGTGTCTTGTGTCCCCAGCTAGACTGTGAGGCACTTCAGGGCAGTGACTGTGTCTTTCTCTTGTAGACTGATAAATATGCCAAGGACTGATCCAGGCCCAGAGTGGATGAATGACCACTTGTGGAGACATAGCCAATTCAGCAACTGACAGAAATAGACATACCTGAGATAAGTGGAGAGGGGAACAGAAAGAGCAGAGACTGCGGGTGGGGGAGAGAGGAAACGATAGAGAAAGTGCTTTTTAGAATAAGTCACTAGTAATGAGGCTAGTATCAGCTTCACACTCACTTATTTACTAGCCTTGACTCTTAGTGAGAACAGCCACAATAGAGCTGTAGAAAGAGGGAGAATAAACAAACATGAAGCATGCCTTATTTGGGAGGCAGCTTAATTACACAGATTGAGGTTTTGAAGCAGTCAGAGGATCCCTCAATTCTCCAGGAGCACCGCTCTGCCCAGAGTAAGAAAGCACCTTATCCTTGGCCCAAGAGTTACAGAGAAGGTTGCTGTTGGTGGTAGTATTGGCAGTGAGTGGAGGTAGAGGAGAGAAGAATGAAGGGAACTGGCAGAAGGGAAGAGCTAGCAATGAAGTTACAGTTAGGTGAATGAATTTCTGCAACAAATTCAGATCAAAGAGAAGGAGGGAAGGAGAAAAAATTAGGAGGAAAAGAAAGCAGTGTGAGCAACCAAGGCAGTAAACCTATAGGAAAAGAACTTGCCCAGGGGGAAATAAGTATACAGTTGAAGATAACTTCCTATTATAAACAAATTGCATCTGTACTATTTATTTTGGGTTTTAGCAAACCTCTGAAAAATCTCATGGTAATTAGATGTCCTGCCAGGCAGTTATTTAAGAGAAGCGTAGACCCTCCTTTTGCCACAGAGCACTCCCTAGTGCATTGAAGGTGGGTAGTAGAGCTCTGGGACCCCAGCACATCTCCATCTGAGGGCACTGCACTGGCCTAAGTGAGTATAGTATTAAATTTTATTTTATTGTGGTGGTGGGGGGGGGGTTTAATTTTGCATAGTATAATAGGAATGTATTTACGGTACCAATCACTTTTGCCTTTCCCCGCCCCCTACTTATTATTAAGATTTTTATTGTAATTATTTTAATAAAGTTGGAACAAACATGGGCTGCTCATAAGTGAAACACTCCTCCCAGTTTGGAGTTTCGTCTCCTCCTCATTAGAATTGTAAGAGGGTGGGGGAGGATAGCCGTCCTGCATCAAAGACAGGCACAAAGGCTTTCTCTGCGGATTAATTGGTCAGGAAAGACACTTTTAATATTGTGAAGTGGCACTTAAGCCGCCAATTCTTGACTGTGAAAACTGCTTTTCCTGGGCAATGCTCTTTAAGGAAAAACTTCTTCAGTCCAGTGATTGGTGACTGAGGGAACGATGGAGCACAGGGTACTGGGCGGGATTTCTGCTCCTAATAATGCCTCCTTATCCAATGAAAAGCATTTCCTATTGAGACCCCCAAGAGTTCCCCCGGCCCTACGCTCCGGCCCGGACTTTGGGCCTTTTCTTGCGTCCTGTTTGTTAAAGGCATGCCAGCTACAGCATTCAAGAGGGCCGTTCCTTAACAAAGGGAAAGAGATAAATGTAAATAAGCTCACATTTTCAGAATGAGCAGTTTGCTGTAAGAAGCTTCGGCAGCCCAGTGTCTGCTGCTTTGGGCTGGGCTAACCTTTCCCTGTAAAAAAGAATAATAGATTAAAATATGCACTTCTAAAGTGCGAGTTGCCCGTTTACATGTTTATTAGCTAATTGTCTACAGGCATGAGCACACTCTCTCATCTAGCACACTCTTTCTTGGGGTAAGTCTCTTTGAGAAAGATTTGATTCGGGCGTTTGGTGGTGGGGGGATGGCATAACAAACTTCAGTGGAAACACTGATGCTTAGAGTGTTTGGGGAAAGAAGTTAGATTTCAACTCTGAAGTGCTGAACAGGGATCTTCGAGTCGAATGGTTAAAAAAAAAAGCAGGAATTTCTATTGTTTTGGCAATAATACTGTTTCAGTGGAAGAGATACAAGATTTTCAGGCTGTTGTTTCATGTAAACACAGTTGTCCTAAAGAGATGATTTAAAATCACAGAGTAGAGCAATTTAGAAATTCTTTTGGCTAGCTTTATATTTCTTTGGTTTACAATTGATTGTGAGCTAATGTGGCTTCTATTTTGATGAGGTTTCTTCTAGTAAAACTATACAGCAGCGTGCCTTTGATGCCTAATTGATTTATGGAGAATGTGACATTTGTTATATTGAATAATTCATGAACTAGACCATAAAGGAAGAAACACATTTCAATGAAAAACTAATTCTGGCATAAATGGAATTTGCCCTTATATGTGAACTTAAGTGCTATTTTCCATACAAATGCAATAATGTGACATATTTAAAATTCTCTTCTTGTATATCCTGAATATTTTTAAGATTTTTACTTACAAGATTTTGTTGAATTGATAAATATTGTATTTTGGTTACTTTGTTTTAGGAAATTGAGCAATGTAATTTATTATTATTCCACTGTGGAAAAGACCAGACAAATTAGAAGATTAGAACATTTCAGAGCTTGGTGGGGTTATTTACTTTGCTACCTTACCAAATTATACCAGCTTTCTTTTTCCTTGACCAACATGAAGACAACAATAATAACCTAAGCTCCAAATTATTCAGTGGCTTTGAAACATGTTTATTTTTCAGAATAAAATTTCAAATAACATATCCCATCAACATAGATTGTAAATCCTTTTGCCTTGTCACAGATGAAATGTGCTGTTCCTATAAAGGATGAGTTCAGCTGATACACTTGATGGCAGCTACACTCTAAAGCATCTCCTGCTAATCAGAGATGCAAATCAAAGCCCTATTGGAATAATCAGACCTGCCCCTCAGAATGTGTACTCACAAAAGTTAAAGAGAGGACTGGGAATATGCCCTACAGAAACACTCAGGCCAAGTTTAGCTAAAGCTTGATCTATTCAATTCCATTTGACAGAAAATGTAATGAGAATTGTTGCCCTTACTGTGATAAGGCTTAATTGTATAGTTGCCTTTTTTTTCTCAGTGTATGGTCATTGTGTATAGTCTACTCTTGGCCTTCTTACAGGGGAGGAAAAAACTCACTAATGTGTTTGTGAATACTAGTACTGAAAATTGGGAGCTTAATAGGAGTTTACCTACCATTTGGAATCAATCCTCACTTTTAGTAGATAAGTAATTAGAGCAAGGCATGGGATAAGTAGTCTACTGATTCTCTATAGTTATGTTCTGAAGTATTTCGATAACCTTATATTTTGAGGAGAGAGGTCACTGGGGAACAGGTAGAGAAGGTCAAGGATTAAGACCTAGACAATTAGAGCTGATATGGGCATAAGGACAGAGGATGAGGAAAATGAGGATATTAGGGAGACTTTACGATATAAATGGCAGCTTGATCTGTGATCCTTAGCTTCTGACAATAATTAATAATATTTACTTCTGTTACTAAAATAAATCTAAAATACATATGGTGATGGATGTTGACTAGACTTACTGTGATGATCATTTCACAATATATACAAATATCGATTGAATCATTATATTATACACCTGAAACTAATATAATGTTATATGTAAATTATACATCATTAAAAAATAAATCTAGCAATAATTTCATTGAGTCTAATAAAAATTAATTCCCCTTATCTCAGACTTAGAGGGATTAAAAAATTTTTTTTGCAGTGACAAATGGGAACAGGTAAAAACACTGACAGGAGGGAACAGCCAGTGAGGCCACACTGCCATAACATGAGTTGAAGGCTGCTATTAATCAAGGAAAAGATGGAAGGAGAAGAGAAACTGAGGTACAGAAAGGGACTATGACTTGGTCTCACACAGTTAGCTAGTGATGTGCCTGGACGTGGCTATATTGAATTAACACCAAATATGAAAATTTCTGGGTATTTGAACTTCCTGGTTTGCTTTGATTCTAAACAAAAAGAAGTTTTCTTTATAATCTGTATCAATTGTGAAAGCCATAAAAGAAAGAAATGTTAATGCTTCTGTCTTTCTTTAAGATAAACCAGTAAAATAATATTAATTTCATTCCAGGAATACTGCTCTCTGGAGGAGTGTGAAAATCAATTCTCCTTAATGTTAAGGTGATCTCAAATATATTTTAGATTATCTAATGATTTTATTTTTTAAGTTTTGATTCCCTTAGATTAGAGAAAAATTATTTCAGGAGAGTTGAAGCATAGCAGTCTGCTTCATTTAGGCCACCTTCAGAAGAGGGTGAGATGTGATGATAGTGTAAGTTTGCCACTAGCAGATGATTCTACTTTACAGGCAGTAAGTGAGTAGGGTTCAAATTCAGTTGCTACCTGTATGAATTCCACTGCAGAGTATTTCTGGTTCTATACCAGTATTTTGGGTAGAATTGTGATTTGAAGATATTACAGACATGCTATATTAGGTTGGCCTAGAACATCCTAGTAGAGGGAGCAGTGATTGTCAGTGTGCTAACTGAAGTAATTGAAGACTTGCTCATATCACTATAGTTCAGGGAAGAAAGAAATCCAGCTGGGTTGGGGGTGCTAGAGACAAGGCAGTAAGGTCTCTACCTGTTGTTCCAGTCTCCTTTCCTCTTCTCCTATCAAGGCTCCTGCCCAATAGTAACAGTTGCTGCCAGGGAAAAAGAAAATAAAATAAAACAGAAAAAACCCACAAAGAACCAATACAACTTCAGGCCAAATAAATCTTTGTTCAGTTATTTTTAATGTAATGTATTACCTTATAAAGTGGAAGAAGTATTTTTATGCTTTTTGTCACTAGTTATCTTTAAGTGATTATAAGTTACATAAACTCATGGACTTTATGTGTGTCAATATAACTAACAAAATATGACATAGCAGTAACAAGCTTTGAAAATAAAATGTTATCTGCAACTCTGTAATAATGAAATCCAAAGCATTTAGATACCATTTTAAAATATGTTGGCTCTCATTTACTCTGATTTATATCATGTAATATATTTCTTTACCTTATATTTTGGTATATATTTTATTGAAAAGCTCTCTCCATGGCACACTATTGTGAGTAATTCTATTTCACAGCATCCATTGGAGGAAATCTCTAACCACAGTACCTCCAGAAAGTTCATTCATCACCCAAGTCTTGGATAAAATTGGTTCCAGAATTTGGTTTGAACTAATGTGGTGAGTACCACTGTCCTGGTAATAACTTTCTCTAAAATTCTTAATTTTATTCTCCAGCACTTCTTAATTTTATTCTCCAGCACTTCTCTAACCAGTGCTTCCAATTTATTATAGGTTATATGATCCAAAAATCCAGAATGAATGGAAGAGTTGTAATTGTTTATTATAATCCAGGCAGGTATGATGTAAAAGAATATTGATTCTTTGGTTTAAACCTTCTCTGCCACTGGTATATGCCTTTAGCAGTGGGAGACATGGCTTTTGCTTATATTATCAGGATCAGTATCCAAGTATATCAGATGAATTGGTATGCAAATTGATAACTAATTTATCTGTTCAACTATGTGAAATAAAGCCAGATTCCTAGCTGGAATTTAAGAGCCTCACAGGATTTGCAAATGGGCTCTTTTAGGAATATCTAATTTTTTTCCCCCAAGAGGTCTGGGGCTTCTGCTGAGATGAGATATTAAGTCTGAAGACTCTAGACAATTTCATTAGATTAGGTTGAGCAATTTGTCTACAGTTGTCTTACTCTATAACTTACTCTTAGGGAAAATTCTACTTTAGTAGGGTTGATGCAAACTTTGGTCCCATCATATTGAGCACTAAACCACATTATTTTCCAAAAATTAGACTGTGTTATCAAGTGAAGTGTTAGTGAGAGACTGGAATATTTTTTGGTGAAAAAAATTAAGTTAAACACTGAGGATAGGAACTGCTCAGATTAGGGCCTGTGTCAATTTCCTCCTCTTTTCAAATAAAGTAGGGGGACAAAACAGCCATAATAATCTTAGTGTGAACCAAATTTAACATAGAAAGCCTTTTTCAAAAGGATATTTCTTGAATAAAAATAAATGAGGACAAAAAAATAAAGTAAACGAGCTTGTCAGTCTAAACATTTGACACAGAGAGAGGCTTGTTTGAGATGAGACCTGATATAGATCAATTTCCCAGCTCAATTCTAGAGTGAAACATTTACCTATGGTTTCCTCCATATGTAATTTTATAAGGCTAGGTTGTGTTTTGAAAACTATTATGAAACAGCAGCCAATGCATAGGAACATCAATTGGAACCGTGTGAATGATTGTGATCTGTGTTTGTGACTTGGCCTAGAAAATTTCCTTAAGGAGTCTTCTCTGTTAGCAGCCACTCATCTGAGGAGTGGCAGTCTAGACATATTCCCTATTACTCCAGCAGGATGGTTTTAATCTGTATTTTTGCAACATTTTTGTATTTTTTAGTTTGCTTCACTGCTAGATATTTATAGAAAGGACACAATAGGTTTCAGCTTCCTCCGAAAACTATTGTGTCAGTGTTCCTAAACTTCGACCAGTAGAAAGAGGAAATGCTCTGGGGATCAGAAGCACTCTGATCTGACCCAAGCTCATTAAAAAGGGAGCAAAGCAAGAAAATTTAAGTATACTCTGCCTTCAAGGCCTTGCCTCCCTGAGTTCTGGATTGTCTTCTGTGGGGAACAAAAGCAAGCCAGCCTTTCTAGGCTACTGGGCATATGCCAGAAATTAGAGCTTTGTTTCCAATGTATCACCTGAAAATTTAGCACTTAGTGAAGTAATTTAGGTATTCATCTTTATAGGGCAAAAAGGCTAACTCTACTTCCTTCAGGAGCCCAAAAGACTGAAAACATGGTATATTTCATTATGATTAGAATTTTTTTATAAGGGAAAAACATTGTGAACACTACTATGAACTGCCTATACTGGCTCCATATGTGTAGGTCAAAGTTAAAAATTCAGCAAGGGTTAGATTTCTCTTTGGTCAACCTCCAGGTGACCTGCTTCCTGTCCATTGTCACTGCAAATACATGCAATCAGCACTCTGAACCCTTAGGTGATTAATTGTTAAAATAATTGGCTGTAAAGGTCTTCACAAGATAATAGTCTAATGCTACTTGCAGTGAAAGATGTAATTAACTGTGTCAGCCTATATTTTTTCTTCTTCATCTTATCTGAAGCTCAAGTGTTGGCCCTTTGCCTCCATTCAGTGCACAATATGTTAGCCATTTAGGAAAATCCAGTGGTTAAAAAACACTGTTTATTTCAGTCAAAAGAAAGGAAGCCAGTCAGAAAAGAGACCTTGTTTCTCTTTTTCACTGATTCTCCTTCAGAATTAGTTTAAGAGCCAAATGCCTCTCTGATTTTTTTTAACCATAGCTCAGTGGGAGATATTCCTTTTGGGACACACTCCTGGATTGTCCCATTATGACAAAATTGTGTAGTTAAGGTTGAAACTCAAGGGGGGATTTCTGAAGTAAAGGGTATACATGGTGTTAAGAGAAAGATGTGTTGCTAATATGAAGTTCAGCATACCAAGAAAGACAGAGACATAGGTGTCCAGTTGTGCCAGAGGAGGGAGAAGGAAAAAACTCCGGTAATGTTTCTTTGTGGTTAGGTTGGGCTGAATGCTGGTCAAGCTCATAAAGCTACTCACAAGCCCTGTTGAATCTTCCTAGCCTCAGCTGTGAGGCTAGAGGTAATGTTTATACAGGGAAGAGAAACAGTATAGCCAAGTTACAGAGTGAACCAGTGTCTGAATCAGAAATAGAACTCCTTGCTTACAGTGCTGTGTTAAATCCCAGCACCACACCCTCGCTGCGAGACAGCAAAGGGGCTGTGTGTTTGAGCAAGAGAAAGCTATGAATAGGGCCTTAGTGACAGTTTTCCCATGCTCTCTCTTCAGGATTGAGACTGTAATGCTTTCTTGTCTGTGGTCCTTTCTCTCCCACAGGATTTGGTTACTCAATGCAGCAAAGCAGAAGTGCCAGGCTTTTGCAGACTGCCTGCTGTGGGTATAGTGTATATGTTCTGGGAGATATAAAACTGAATAGATAACTGCGGAGTAAAGCTCACCTATTTGAAACATGCCATCTTGGGAAGTACAAAATAATACATAGCCAGTGAACTAGAAGTATACTGCGTAAAAGGGTCACCAGTGGGCAGACTGGAGGGAGTCTGAGCAAATGTGAAGAGACTTCTATTATGAAAGCATTTTTCAAATAAAATAAACTTATTAGCAGTACTTTTTGTAGAAGGCAGGTGCAAGCAGATCATAGTGAATGAAGCTTGGCTTTAATGTTAGGGGTTTTGCATTCCTGTAATTTCTTTAGATTGTGTGACTATGTTAGAAGGATATTTTTGACTATCTTGATTTCTTTCAACAATGGAAAAAAAATGACTTCCAGCCTAATGGGTAGCGTGTGGGGGTGTAAAATAGTATATAATATGGTTTAAGCAGTTGAGAAGTTTGCCACTCTTTTTGTTTCTGCCACCCCCTTGGCCACTGTGTACTGTTTTTTTCTGAGAAAATTGGAAGAAGTGAGATGAAGCAAGGTAGAGAGGGTGAAATTGGAGGACTTATAAATTGGGAGTACCCTCCAAGCCCTCAATACAAATTAGATGGAAGCACTGACCTCTCTCCAGCAAGATCTTCTTTTTTTTGTCTTTTCTTCTCCCTTTTCTCTCAATTCTTCAGTTTTTCCTTCTCTGCTACTTTCTTTGCCATCTTCTCTTCTGCTCTCCCAATCTATTTTTATTTCTTCCTTCTCTGTTTTTTTTTCCTCCTGGACCTTACTTTGTCAAGGTTCCTACTATAGCCTGTTTTCGTATACCAAGGTTACTTCTGGCAAAAGTTGAGCTGGGCCTGTGAGATGAAATGGCCAAGAAGAAATATGATCTTAGAGCAGTGTTAGGCTCTAAGGGGAGGCACTCCATAAAGCTTTGTTGAATGAGAAATCAGGAACGGCACACTTCCAATTTTAACTTTAAAACTTTAGCTATTAAAAATGCCAACCCTTTGCTTTGCACCCTATATTCTCCAAGGTCAGCTCTCGTTCTGGGCACTGCAGTGAGTGATTTTTTTTTTCTCAAACCAGTTTTTTTCCCCTCAGGCCAAACACTGGTTGAAGTGACTTCAGGCCTCTATATCTATGGCAGGTTCCCCCTGCCACTCCCTTCTCTGATACAGAGGCCCTTTGACCTGTTCCCTGGGAGGTGGAAGGAAAGAGTGACATAAGGAGGAATCACTTCAGAGAAATGGTTTTCGCGTTTTAAAATATAATCATATGAAAACCCATTACTGGATAAGTCAAGAACAAAAACCACTTTTATTCCATATCTTCCTCATTGAAAACAATTCATTCAGCTGCAACTTGTTCATAGTGTATTATAGAGCATTCAGAAGACAGTCCTCCAATGGCAGCTGTTGACCTAGGAGATGGTTAGTAAGATTTCTATATGCACCTTTGAACAATGATGGTTCAGATACCCAACAAAGATGATTAGTCAGTGACAGCCACGTGTACAAGTGGTGGCAGGCAGAGGGCATGTAACTGGCCAGGTCAGAAATGTACAGGGGGATGGTTGTTCACCTCAAATCTACCTTTCATATTTCACTTGTATTCAGCCAGGAAAGGCTTTATTGACCAGGGCCATTTTAAGAGCTGAAGGCATGATAGTAACTGATGGAATGAGCAGTGGGAGAGGGAGTAGGAAAATACCCAAGGCTTAGGGTCTGGCATGAACAAAGCTTAGAAAGGGACCATAGTCTGAAATAGGGAAACATTGAGATTGTCATTTGAAATATCTCTCTATAAAGGCAACGTAGTATAGTGAAAAAAGTTTTAGCCAGAACTTTAATATACTGAGGGATCCCTGCTCTCTAAACTTATATTTTGGAAGAAAAGGTGAATCAACATTTTAATTCAGGAGTTTACTCATAACTTTTTAAAGAGGTTGTCCTGGAGGTCCTATATCCACCTGTACTCTTGTGCAGTAGAACTAATACTCAGACAATGAAGTTTAGTAATACTGGAAAGTAGACAATGTATTGATAATTTAGAGTAGCTTGATAATCCTTTAGTTAGGAATTTTTTTTAAAAACACCTGAATTCTGGTTCTGACTGTATCATTTACATGTTCTTCCATTTCTGACATTATTGTAATTCTAAATTACATAAGCCTCAGTTTCTGCTTCTGTAACATGGTGATAAATTCCTGCCTTGCCTGCCTTATGGTGTACTTGTAGGAATCAAATAAAACATGCTTTTGAAAGTTAAAAAATCATACAAATTTCAAAGTATTAACATTGTTTTAACCATCAGAGTCACCCTCGCCCCCACCCTGCCCCTACCGGCCTTGGGCTCCCCAGAAACAAATACCTTATTCCTGTGCATTGCAGTGCTACAGTATTGCAATTACTGTCTTGAGTGTGATCTCTCCTACTCCTGCAACATACTCTTGTAGTACCTTTTAACATATGGTAGGTACTCAAAAGGTATTTGTTAAACTGAATTGAATGTGCATGTTATTTCCAGTCTGGGTAGACAGAATATCTTTTACTCCACAGAAATCGTGGATGGAAGGTAGATTTGATGACTGGTTCCATCTTGTCTCCCATAGGAGGAAAACATTTCCTACCAGTCCTTAGTCTCAGAGTGCTGAACCCTGCAGCCAGCAGGCCTCCTGAAAAAAATCCATGGGTGACAGAAGATTCATTGACTTCCAATTCCAAGATTTAAATTCAAGCCTCAGACCCAGGTTGGGCAATGCTACTGCCAATAATACTTGCATTGTTGATGATTCCTTCAAGTATAATCTGAATGGTGCTGTCTACAGTGTTGTATTCATCCTGGGTCTGATAACCAACAGTGCCTCTCTGTTTGTCTTCTGCTTCCGCATGAAAATGAGAAGTGAGACGGCTGTTTTCATCACCAATCTGGCCCTCTCTGATTTGCTCTTTGTCTGCACTCTACCTTTCAAAATATTTTACAATTTCAACCGCCACTGGCCTTTTGGTGACACCCTCTGCAAGATCTCTGGGACTGCATTTCTAACCAACATCTATGGGAGCATGCTCTTCCTTACCTGTATTAGCGTGGATCGCTTCCTGGCCATTGTCTATCCCTTCCGATCTCGTACCATTAGGACCAGGAGGAATTCTGCCATTGTGTGTGCTGGAGTCTGGATCCTAGTCCTCAGTGGTGGTATTTCAGCCTCTTTATTCTCCACCACTAATGTCAACAATGCAACCACCACCTGCTTTGAGGGCTTCTCCAAACGTGTATGGAAGACTTATCTGTCCAAGATAACCATATTTATTGAAGTTGTTGGTTTTATCATTCCTTTGATACTGAATGTCTCTTGCTCTTCTGTGGTGCTAAAAACCCTCCGTAAGCCTGCTACACTGTCTCAAATTGGGACCAATAAGAAAAAAGTGCTGAAGATGATCACAGTGCATATGGCAGTCTTTGTGGTATGCTTCGTACCCTATAACTCCGTCCTCTTCCTGTATGCCCTAGTGCGCTCCCAAGCCATTACCAATTGCTTGTTGGAAAGATTTGCAAAGATTATGTACCCAATCACCTTGTGCCTTGCAACTCTGAACTGTTGCTTTGACCCTTTCATCTATTACTTCACCCTTGAGTCCTTTCAGAAGTCCTTCTACATCAATACCCATATCAGGATGGAGTCTCTGTTTAAGACTGAAACACCTCTGACCACAAAGCCTTCCCTTCCAGCTATTCAAGAGGAAGTTAGTGATCAAACAACACATAATGGTGGTGAATTAATGCTAGAATCCACCTTCTAGGTATGAGAACTCTCTTTAGGTCCAAATATGGTTTCTTCTACGATTTTCCTATGCTATGAATAAGAGAAAAGATTTCAAGCTAATGATATTGAGAATAATGTACTGAATACAGTCAGATACATTTATTTGAATGTTTATTGTACATATGCTGTTTTGTTCAATAATTATAGGTCAGGTCTAATTACAACAACAAAAAGTTATTGCCAAATTCTTCTGCTGGGTTGGAAATTCATTGTACCACATTATATAAGTAGACAGTAGCCTTGGATTTAGTGATATGGAGATTACTTAAAAACTTTAAAAAATATATTTCTACTCCAATAATATTTGGTAATTAGGTTGGGCCTATAAATATAGAACAAATTCAGGGATTATTTTTTTTAAAAAACAACCTTTTGTGTTACTACTGATATATGCTAGTCTTTTTTTTTTCTTTTTGAATTGTCATTGAGTTTATTTTAGCAGACTAACATATTTTAGCTTAACATTATTAATAAAAAGTATCAAATTTAAGAGAGCTAGCAAAATTTGTTGTATATATTTTGAAAGCAGAAACATAAATTTTGTTTGCATGAATATGGCTGGGAAGAAACAGAAGATTAACTGGATTTACATATTTGCAGTCACCAGCAGTGTCAGTTTTTAAAAACGTTTTCCTTTTTCTACACTACATTAAATTTCTCATATGAAACTTCAGATCCAGAAAGCTGCTAAATATGTGCCCAAAACAGGGCAAAATGGAAAATCACATAAAACAACAAATATTCATAAAAAACTAAGAGACATCAACATTTTTTCTAAGAATTTCCAATTATCCTTCTTTTCAGAGACTGGTTTTTATAAATATTTTCTATATGAAAGTTTGGAGCAGAGTGCAACCAGAAAGCTGCTGCATTTGTGCCCAGGTCAGGAGCAAATTGAAAAAATTTAGAAACAATAACAAAAAAACCATAAAACAAAAGAAGTTTTTTAAAACTTGCATTAATCATTTTTGGGGGGAGGGAGTAGAGATCTGTAACTTTAACTTACTTATTCTTTCATATTAATTTTGGAGCACAGTATAGCCGGAGAGCTGCTGAATTTGTGCCCAGGTTGGGAGCATATTGAAAAAAAATACATAAACCAAACTAAACCAATACAAACAAACAAACAAACAAAAAACAGAAAAACTGCAAAATGATAAAAACAACAAAAAATTCCTAAGACTTGCATTAATATTTTATTTATTTTTTGAGTATATGTAAACTTAAAAATATTGAATTATTTGTAAAAAATTTTAGAGTACAATACAGGTAGAAATCTGCTACATTTGTGCCCAGGTCAGGACCTCATTGGAAAAAATAAAACAAAATGACCCCTTAGAAAACAACAAAAAAAACACAAAAAAAACTTAGAACTTTTTTTTCTGAGCATTTTTCAAACTTACAAAATACTATAACTTTCATATGATGCTTTGAATTAAAATGCAGCTAGGAAGCTGCTAAACTGGCATCTAGTTCAAGAGCAATTAAAATCAATATTTAAAGGTATACAAAAGAAGAGAAAACATTTTTTATAACTAACTTAAACAACAAAAGCAACAAAAACATCCTTATAATCTCTTACTATTTATTGGATGAAGTGTAGGTTTAAGAATATTAAGACCTATAAACAAAACTTCTGAGCGCGGTATAGTTTGAAAGATGCTACATTTGTTCTCATATAAGAAGCAGTGGAAATAAATATCCTGCATGCATACTACACACACACAATTAAAGCACTACAAAACCAAACCAAAATATTCTTAAAATATGTTTTAATCGATTTTTAAGTTATTTGGAGATGTGATAATTTTAAAATGCTAAGACTTTTTAAGTAAAACTTTCAGGAACAATGCATCTTGTAAGTTGCTGAACTTGTGCCAAGGAGAGATTAAAAACCGTACAACGACAAAAAAGTAAAACTTTTAAAGCAATAAGCAAATTGTTAAAACTCTCATTAACCTTTGTTTTTCTTTCTGACATATGTAGATTTAAAAATACTAAGATTTTTAGATAAAAATCCAAGAGCCTAATGTAATTTTAAAAACCACCAAATCTGTGCCTGGGTTACGAACTAAGTGAAAAAAAGGCTAAAACAATAGAACAATAATAAAAATGAATTCTCAAAAATGGCATTACTTTTTCCTCATGATCTAAAGTCCTAAAAATAAACATGCAATAGATAGAATATGTAAGGCATTAGGTTGAGTTAGATGAAATTAGGTTAAGTTAGGTAAAATTTGGTTGTTAAGTTATGTTGTAAAATCAAATTAGTAATCAAAGTATGAATAATCTTTTTCTTTTGGTATTCTTTCTTTTCTGTTTCTTGTAAGTATAAACTATATGTGAACTTTTGTTTGTGCCCTGGACTCTCAAAATTATGAAATTTGAGGATTATGACACCAAACCATTTAATAGGATATATTAACCAAGTTGACATAAAATATATCAATAAACCAGTTTCCTTTTGTGTAATTTCCATATTTAGTTTTGTTTACTTTTCCATATTTCAATTTATCTTGATTTCCAATTTTATAGTTACTATAACTTGCTAATAATAAAAATTTTTGTCATGTTAACAATGTAACCAACAAAATGTAATGTAAACTAAATGTAAAATTGCCTTTTATTTTACATTTAAAAGCAAAAGCAATCATTCAACTGTATTTACAACTTGGATTTTAAATGCTTATTAAATGTAATAAAATACACTTGGATTATCTAGCAGTTATACTTTGGTCAACTATTTATTCAACTTTCCCTTTTTATTGAATTACAATTGACATGCAATATTATATTAGTTTCAGGTGTGCAGAAGACCTGAATAGACATTTTTCCAAGGAAGATGGTCAACAGGCACATGAAAAGATGCTCAGCATCACTAATCATCAGGGATATGCAAGTCAAATGAGATACCACCTCACATCTATCAGAATGGCTATTATTAAAAAGACAAGAAACAAGAAATGTTGACGAGGATGTGGAGAAAAGGGAACCTTCAACTTTGCCTTTATTTGTGGGCACCCAGAGACAATTTTCTTTTATCTTTCCTCCATCCTTCAAGAAAGAACTTATTAAAGTATATTTGTTCTCAAACCAATTCCAGTACTTTGTTTTGGAGGCTGTCTAAAGACTAATGCAGAGTTGCAAATGGCAAATCCATGGGTGACTTTTCAGAGATCAAGTTGAAAGGTTAAGTTGGTTTGTCCAGCTTGGCTTTGATTTATTTGGAGTTTATTGCCAAGCTGACTCTTGAATCTGATTTCTCAGATTTGAGGAAACATCCTAGGATGACTGGGAGGCCTGGGGAAAGTCAGGGGAGAAAAAAAATCTGACAACAATTAGAAGATTTTGGAAATAGGTGGCTGACTGATCAATAACTAAAACAGGTGGTGGTCCCAGAGTAGCAGCACAGGGAGTTCATAGTCATTGTCCCCATGCCTTCGAACTCTCAGGGAAAACAATGTCAGCATCTCATAAACCACTCTGTGTATTGGTTCCCCATGTGATGACATCAAACACTGCCTTTTCTAACATCATGACCAGCATGATTAGCCCTAGGCTATGTTTAAAATTATAAGAACTTTGTGATTAGTGACCTTCTAGATCAGATCCTCAGAAAAAAATGGGGACATGTCATTGGTGTCATATCCTTATTAGCTTTCTTCCACCTCTGTCTCTACCCCCAAACCCCTGTACCTTATGTTTGCTATTGTTTCCCAAGCTCTCTACCTGTCTTTCCTATGGCCCTTTAACATCTCTCCCTACCTCTTACAGAAATAGTGCTTCTTTGTGGACTGAAAACAATACATAAACGTCTGTCAAGACAGTGACACGTTGAACAGATTTACATTAAGTGGCCAATGATTGACCCCTCCACCCACTGCTTTTAATCCTCCCTTTGTTGTTTGCATCTTATAAAAGGAGTCTGGTTAATTCAAATGACTGAAGCAGGGTTGGGATGGGTAGAGATGACTGTCCTGGTAAATGGTGAATCATCTGTTGAGCCTCTGGTAAAGCCTCTGTACTGCAACTCTCTTGTCCCACTCTCTTGACACTACCCTGTGTACCACTGAGTCCAAAACGTACACTGCCTTCCTCCAGACAGCCCTATTTTCCAAAATTGCCTCTGGTTACTGAATAAAAATTTCCCCTTGTATTCAGAGTTTTGCGTAGCTGTATACGTCCCACTGCTTCCCTTCTTTCTCTCTCTGAGTGTGGGGAATGAAGCTCTTCTCTCCCAAGCACCCAGAGAGGTACTGAGTCCAAGAGGGTAGAGGAGAAGAGCCAGTGTGAAGCCTAAAATGTGGCAGTGAGGGAAGCCAGGCAAGCTCTAAGATTGGAATGACTTGTGTGTGCCTTGCAACCAGCTTTCCTTCTTACTTATCATGGAGGAGCTCCGATCTTATAGATGAAATTCTTATTACAAAGAGCCCTCATTCCCACTACTAGTCTAGGATAAACTGTCTGCTCAGCTTTTTACCTTCCTTACTCAAGTTGGTGGTGTCAAGGCCAAAACTAGGGGGCACCTTTCTTAGTTGGGATTCTGGGACTTCTGGACTAGCCTTGATTCAAGGCAGTTTGAGGTTCTTGAGAAACAGGCTGGGGGAATTCCTAGGGACCAAGAATTCATTCATTTACTTAGTCAACATATTTCTTGAACACCAACTATGTGCCAGACATCCTTCCAGGCACTGAGGATGTGGTGGTGAAAATAACAGAAAAAAACTGTTTTTAAACCTTATGTTCTTGAGTCAGATCAGGCATAGCCAAAAACAAATAAATAAGCTAAAAGTAATATGACAGATGATAGTAAGTGCTATGCAGCGAAGTAAAGGAGAACACATACCTGAAACCAAATTTCGGGCTCCCACTGTACTGGATTAAAACTTTAAAGATCATAAACATTAAAAAGAGGAGTATGCCTCTCTCTAAATAAGTAATTAAAATTATTTTAATTAATTTTATGCTATACTTAACAATGCATGTAAGGAAGTGCAAAAAAGTTCTGACTTTAAAACATCACATTACCAATGTTTGTTTTCAAAAGAGTTATGTAGCCCTGAATTGTCTAAATTCTGTAGTTATGCTGTCTACCTTTGGGTGTTTATGCTCTTGCTCAAGCCACAGAGATCTCAAAAGGTTAATGAAAACCCAGGCATAGGCAACTTTCAGTCAGCAATGCTGATAATGTCATGGCCTCAGCCTCCTCTCCCCTCAGGCTTCATCTTACAGCAAGAGGCTCACTTGCTTTCTATCTGTCTCTCTGTCTCTGTCGTTGTCACTTTCTCTGACTCTTTCTCTCCATCATTCCTTTCAGGAAAACATGCTCCCAGAAAAGGATCTGAATGCTAACTCTGTGCTGTAATAAAGAGATTTGGGTTGGAAGCCCAAATCTGGTTTTTATATTCCACTTTCCTACTCACTGTGTGAACTTGGGCAAGTCCCTTCCTCTCTTTGTGACTGAGTTCCATTATTAGTAAAATGAGCAGGTTGTTAGTTACCTCTGAGGTCCCTGATAGTTCTAAGACTGGAACTCCAAACTCACTGATGTTGTGCCAGAACTAACAGTACTTAATAATAATGCTGATATGGATGAAGGTGCTTACTAAGTCCCAGATACTGTACTAAGAACTTTACATGTGTTATTTTACAATATTATGAGAGAGGTTTTATGATTAGCTTCATTCTACGATTGATAAAACTGAGGCTGAATTAGCTGAAGAAACTTAAAATAGCCATAGAACTAATAAGTGGCAGTCTGATTTGATCCTAGTTCTGTATGTCACTAAAGCCTGTGTTCTTAAACAATACTGCTTTGTCCATCCAAGACTATGGGTCTTAAGCATGAGGAAGACAATTTTAATGCTGGAACTTCAGCCTTTAAGGAGAAGAAGAGGGAGGTTTTAGGGATAATGAATCCTTTTAAGTTCCTTTGAAAACATTCCACAAAAGTGGCTGCCTATTCCCACGTGAGGCCAGAAAGAGTTTGAATAATAACAATAGCAATATTAATGGAAATATTTCAAATGTTCAATATGTATCAGGAAGAAGCACACAAAATGCTATGATCTTGTTTTAAAGATGACAAAACTGAGGCATTGGGAGCCTAAGTAACATGCCCAAAGTCGTACAGCCAATCGAAGGTAGAACCAAGACTTATATATCCATACTTATATGGGATAATTCGAATCAGCTACCAAGAGACTTGTTCTAATATAATAACTATCAAATGCTTACTATGTGTCAGGCGCTGTTCTTTACAAATATTATCTCTTTTAATCTTCATAACAATCTTGTGAGGTAAGTACTCGTATTATCTCTCTCTTTCACAAGTGAGGGGACTGAGATACAGAGAGTTAAGGAACTTGCCCAAAGTCTCATAGATAATGAGTAGGCCTTTATGAAATCCAGCACCTAACCATGGTAGGTCCCCCAAGATCAAGCCTATATCTATTCCCCTACCTCATCTCTTAACGACTCTCTCCTTCATACCTGAACTCCAGATATATTGGTCTTCTTTCCATTATTTAATAAGTGAAGCTCATTCTTGTCTTAGGGACTTTGCCTTTGCTGTTCTCTCTGCTTAGAGTACTTTTCCACTAGGTCTTCATGTGGCTAGCTCCTTCTCATCATTCAGGTTCAAATGTCACCTCCTCAAAGAAGCCTTCCCTGATCATCCAATCTACAGTAGACATGCAGTTACTCTTATCAATTTATCATATTATAATTTTCTTCATAGAATTCTCTGATGTTTTTCTTTTTAATTCATTTGTTTAGTGTCTGTCTACATCACTCTCCATAAAATGTAGGTTCCATGAGGGCAGCAATCATGTTGCTCTTTTTCAGTACAATATCTAGTACATAGTAGACACTCAAGTAATATTTTTTGAATGAATCAAAGTGGAAGAACCGGAAACCAGGTCTGTATGACTTTAAGGCTCTTGCTCCATACTGCCTCTTTTATTTATTTATTTTTTTACATCTTTATTAGAGTATAATTCCTTTACAATGGTGTGTTAGTTTCTGCTTTATAACAAAATGAATCAGTTATACATATACATATGTTCCCATATCTCTTCCCTCTTGTGTCTCCCTCCTTCCCACCCTGCCTATTCCATCTCTCCAGGTGGTCACAAAGCACCGAGCTGATCTCCCGGTGCTATGCCGCTGCTTCCCACTAGCTATCTATTTTATGTTTGGTAGTGTGCATATGTCCATGACACTCTATCACTTTGTCACGGCTTACCCTTCCCCCTCCCCATATCCTCAAGTTATTCTCTAGTAGGTCTGTGTCTTTATTACTGTCTTACACCTAGGTACTTCATGGCATTTTTTTCCTTAGATTCCATATATATGTGTTAGCATACAATATTTTTCTTTCTCTTTCTGACTTACTTCACTCTGTATGACAGACTCTAGATCCATTCACCTCACTACAAATAACTCGAGTTCATTTCTTTTTATGGCTGAGTAATATTCCATTGTATATATGTGCCACATCTTCTTTATCCATTCATCCAATGATGGACACTTAGGTTGTTTCCATCTCCTGGCTATTGTAAATACAGCTGCAATGAACATTTTGGTACATGACTCTTTTTGAATTATGGTTTTCTCAGGGTATATGCCCAGTAGTGGGATTGCTGGGTCATATGGTGCGTTCCATTTGTACATTTTTAAGGAACCTCCATACTGTTCTACATAGTGGCTGTACCAATTCACATTGCCACCAGCAGTGCAAGAGTGTTCCCTTTTCTCCACACCCTCTCCAGCATTTATTTTTATTTTTTTAACATCTTTATTGGGGTATAATTGCTTTACAATGGTGTGTTAGTTTCTGCTTTATAACAAAGTGAATCAGTTATACATATACATATGTTCCCATATCTCTTCCCTCTTGCGTCTCCCTCCCTCCCACCCTCCCTATCCCACCCCTCCAGGCGGTCACAAAGCACCGAGCCAATATCCCTGTGCCATGCGGCTGCTTCCCACTAGCTATCTACCTTACTACGTTTGTTAGTGTGCATATGTCCATGACTCTCCCTCGCCCTGTCACAGCTCACCCTTCCCCCTCCCCATATCCTCAAGTCCGTTCTCCAGTAGGTCTGCATCTGTATTCCTGTCCTACCCCTAGACTCTTCATGACATTTTTTCCCCTTAAATTCCATATATATGTGTTAGCATATGGTATTTGTCTTTTTCTTTCTGACTTACTTCACTCTATATGACAGACTCTAGGTCTATCCACCTCATTACAAATAGCTCAGTTTCATTTCTTTTTATGGCTGAGTAATATTCCATTGTATATATGTGCCACATCTTCTTTATCCATTCATCCGATGATGGGCACTTAGGTAGTTTCCATCTCCGGGCTATTGTAATAGAGCTGCAGTGAACATTTTGGTACATGACTCTTTTTGAATTATGGTTTTCTCAGGGTATATGCCCAGTACTGGGATTGCTGGGTCATATGGTAGTTCTATTTGTAGTTTTTTAAGGAACCTCCATACTGTTCTCCATAGTGGCTGAACCAATTCACATTCGCACCAGCAGTGCAAGAGTGTTCCCTTTTCTCCACACCCTCTCCTGCATTTATTGTTTCTAGGTTTTTTGATGATGGCCATTCTGACTGGTGTGAGATGATATCTCATTGTAGTTTTGATTTGCATTTCTCTAATGATTAATGATGTTGAGCATTCTTTCATGTGTTTGTTGGCAATCTGTATATCTTCTTTGGAGAAATGTCTATTTAGGTCTTCTGCCCATTTTTGGATTGGGTTTTTTTTTTTTTATTGAGCTCCATGATCTGCTTATAAATTTTGGAGATTAATCCTTTGTCAGTTGCTTCATTTGCAAATATTTTCTCCCATTCTGAGGGTTGTCTTTTGGTCTTGTTTATGGTTTCCTTTGCTGTGAAAAACCTTTGAAGTTTCATTAGGTCCCATTTGTTTATTTTTGTTTTAATTTCCGTTTCTCTAGGAGGTGGGTCAAAAAGGATCTTGCTGTGCTTTATGTCATAGAGTGTTCTGCCTATGTTTTCCTCTAAGAGTATGATAGTTTCTGGCCTTACATTTATGTCTTTAATCCATTTTGAGGTTATATTTGTGTATGGTCTTAGGGAGGGTTCTATTCTCATACTTGAATATGTAACAGTCCAGTTTTCCCAGCAGCACTTTTTGAAGAGGCTGTCCTTTCTCCACTGTACATTCATGCCTCCTTTATCAAAGATAAGGTGACTATATGTGTGTGGGTTTATCTCTGGGCTTTCTATCCTGTTCCATTGATCTACCTTTCTGTTTTTGTGCCAGTACCATACTGTCTTGACTACTGCATCTTTGTAGTATAGTCTGACGTCAGGGAACCTGATTCCTCCAGCTCCTTTTTTCGTTCTCAAGATTGCTTTGGCTATTCGGGGTCTTTTGTATTTCCATTCAAATTGTGAATTTTTTTGTTCTAGTTCTGTGAAATATACCAGTGGTAGTTTGATAGGGATTGCACTGAATTTGTAGATTGCTTTGGGTACTAGAGTCATTTTCACCATGTTGATTATTCCAATCCAAGAACATGGTATATCTCTCCATCTATTTGTATCATCTTTAATTTCTTTCATCAGTGTCTTATAATTTTCTGCATACAGGTCTTTTGTCTCCATAGGTAGATTTATTCCCAGATATTTTATTCTTTTTGTTGCAACAGCAAATGGGAGTGTTTCATGATTTCACTTTCAGATATTTAATCATTAGTGTATAGAATGCCAGAGATTTCTGTGCATTAATTTTGAATCCTGCTACTTTACCAAATTCATTGATTAGCTCTAATAGTTTTCTGGTAGCATCTTTAGGATTCTCTAAGTATAGTATCATGTCATCTGCAAACAGTGACAGCTTTACTTCGTCTTTTCCGATTTGGATTCCTTTCATTTCCTTTTCTTCTCTGATTGCTGTGGCTAAAACTTCCAAAACTATGTTGAATAAGAGTGGTGCGAGTGGGCAACCTTGTCTTGTCCCTGGTCTTAGTGGAAATGCTTTCAGTTTTTCATCATTGCAGATGATGTTGGCTATGGGTCTGTCAATATGGCCTTTATTATGTTTAAGGAAAGTTCCCTCTATGCCTACTTTCTGCAGGGTTCTTATCATAAATGGGTGTTGAATTTTGTTGAAAGCTTTCTGTGCATCTATTGAGATGATCATATGGTTTTTCTCCTTCAATTTGTTAATATAGTGTATCATGTTGATTGATTTGCATATATTGAAGAATCCTTGCATTCCTGGAAAAAACCCCACTTGATCATGGTGTATGATCCTTTTAATGTGCTGTTGGATTCTGTTTGCTAGTATTTTGTTGAGGATTTTTGCATCTATGTTCATCAGAGATATTGGCCTGTAGTTTTCTTTCTTTGTGACATCCTTGTCTGGTTTTGGTATCAGTCTGATGGTGGCCTTGTAGAATGAGTTTGGGAGTGATCCTCCCTCTGCTACATTTTTGAAGAGTTTGAGAAGGATAGGTGTTAGCTCTTCTCTAAATGTCTGATAAAATTTGACTGTGAAGCCTTCTGGTCCTGGGCTTTTGCTTGTTGGAAGATTTTTAACCACAGTTTCAATTTCAGTGCTTGTGATTGGTCTGTTCATATTTTCTATTTCTTCCTGATTCATTCTTGGCAGGTTGTGCATTTCTAAGAATTTGTCCATTTCTTCCAAGTTGTCCATTTTATTGGCATAGAGTTGCTTGTAGTAATCTCTCATGATCTTTTGTATTTCTGCAGTGTCAGTTGTTAGTTCTCCTTTTTCATTTCCAAATCTGTCAATTTGAGTCTTCTTTTTTTTCTTGATGAGTCTGGCTAATGGTTTCTCAATTTTGTTTATCTTCTCAAAAAACCAGGTTTTTGTTTTATTGATCATTGCTAACGTTTCCTTCATTTCTTTTTCATTTATTTCTGATCTGATTTTTATGATTTCTTTCCTTCTGCTAACTTTGGGGTTTTTTTGTTTTGTTTTGTTTTGTTTTATTGTTTTTGTTCTTTTCGTGGTACGCTGGCCTCTCACTGTTGTGGCCTCTCCCATTGTGGAGCACAGGCTCTGGACGCAGAGGCTCAGTGGCCATGGCTCATGGGCCTAGCCGAGAGCAGCATGTGGGATCCTCCCGTACCAGGGCACAAACCCGTGTCCCCTGCATTGGTAGGCAGACTCTCAACCACTGTGCCACCAGGGAAGCCCTGGCATTTTTTTGTTCTTCCTTTTCTAATTCCTGTAGGTGCAAGGTTAGCTTGTTTACTCGAGATGTTTCCTATTTCTTAAGGTAGGATTGTATTGCTATAACCTTCCCTCTTAGAACTGCTTTTGCTGCATCCCATAGGTTTTGGGTCATTGTGCCTCCACTGTCATTTGTTTCTAGGTATTTTTTGATTTCCTCTTTGATTTCTTCAGTGATCACTTCGTTATTAAGTAGTGTATTCTTTAACCTCCATGAGTTTGTAATTTTTACAGATCTTTTCCTGTAACTGGTATCTAGTCTCATAGCATTGTGGTCAGAAAAGATACTTGATACAATTTCAGTTTTCTTAAATATAGCAAGGCTTGATTTGTGACCCAAGATATGATCTATCCTGGAGAATGTTCCATGAGCACTTGAGAAAAATGTTTATTCTTTGTTTTTGAATTGAATGTCCTATAAATATCAATTAAGTCCTCCTTGTTTATTGTATCATTTAAAGCTTGTGTTTCCTTATTTATTTTCATTTTGGATGATCTGTCCATGGGTAAAAGTGGGGTGTGAAAGTCCCGTACTATGAATGTGTTACTGTCGATTTCCCCTTTTATGGCTGTTAGTATTTGCCTTATGTATTGAGGTGCTCCTATGTTGGGTGTATAAATATTTACAATTATTATATCTTCTTCTTGGATCGATCCCTTGATCATTATGTATTGTCTTTCTTTGTCTCTTCTAATAGTCTTTATTTTAAAGTCTATTTTGTCTGATATGAGAATTGCTACCCCAGCTTTCTTTTGATTTCCATTTGCATGGAATATCTTTTTCCATCCCCTCACTTTCAGTCTGTATGTGTCCCTAGGTCTGAAATGGGTCTCTTGTAGACAGCATATATATGGGTCTTGTTTTTGTATCCATTCAGCCAGTCTGTGTCTTTTGGTGGGAGCATTTAATCCATATACATTTTAGGTAATTATCAATATGTGTGCTCCTATTCCCATTTTCTTAATTGTTTTGTGTTTGTTATTACAGGTCTTTCCATTCTGTTGTGTTTCTTGCCTAGAGAAGTTCCTTTAGCATTTGTTGTAACGCTGGTTTGGTGGTGCTGAACTCTCTCAACTTTTGCTTGTCTGTAAAGGTTTTAACTTCTCCATCAAATCTGAATGAGATTCTTGCTGGGTAGGGTAATCTTGGTTGTAGGTTTTTCTCCTTCATCACTTTAAATATGTGCTTGCAGTCCCTTCTGGCTTGCAGAGTTTCCACAGAAAGATCAGCTGTTAACCTTATGGGGATTCCCTTTTGTGTTTTTGGTCATTTTTCCCTTGCTGCTTTTAATATGTTTTCTTTGTATTTAATTTTTGACAGTTTGATTAATATGTGTCTTGGAATGTTTCTTCTTGGATTTATCCTGTATGGGATTCTCTGTGCTTCCTGGACTTGATGAACTATTTCCTTTCCCATATTAGGGAAGTTTTCAACTATAATCTCTTCAAATATTTTCTCAATCACTTTCTTTTTCTCTTCTTCTTCTGGAACACCTATAATTCGAATGTTGGTGCATTTAATGTTGTCCCAGATGTCTCTGAGACTGTCCTCAGTCCTTTTCATTCTTTATTCTGCTCTGCATTAGTTATTTCCACTATTTTCTCTTCCAGGTCACTTATCTGTTCTTCTGCCTCATTTGTTTGGCTAGTGATCCCTTCTAGAGTATTTTTAATTTCATTTATTGTGTTGTTCATCGTTACTTGTTTCATCTTTAGTTCTTCTAGGTCCTTGTTAAATGTTTCTTGCATTTTCTCTATTGTATTTCCAAGATTTAGGATCATCTTTATTATCATTATTCTGAATTCTTTTTCAGGTAGACTCCCTATTTCCTCTTCATTTGTTAGGTCTGGTGGGTTTTTATCTTGCTGCTTTATCTGCTGTGTTTTTCTGTCATCTCATTTTGCTTATCTTAATGTGTTAAGGGTCTCCTTTTTTCAGGCTGCATGTTTGTAGTTTCCATTTTTATGTTGTCTGTCCCCAGTGGCTAAAGTTGGTTCAGTGGGTTGTTTAGGCTTCCTAGTGGAGGGGACTAGTGCCTGTGTTCTGGTGCATGAGGCTGGATCTGGTCGCTCTGGTTGGCAGGCCCACGTCTGGTGGTGTGTTTTGGGGTGTCTGTGGACTTATTATGATTTTAGGCAGCCACTACGCTAATGGGTGGTGTTGTGTTCCTGTCTTGCTAATTGTTTGGCATTGGGTGTCCAGCACTATAGCTTGGTGGTCGTTGAGTGAAACTGGGTGCTGGTGTTGAGATTGAGATCTCTGGGAGATTTTCTCTGTTTGATATTATGTGGAGCTGAGAGGTCTCTTCTGGACCAGTGTCCTGAAATTGGCTCTCCCACCTCAGAGGCACAGCAATGACTCCTGGTTTCAGCACCAAGGGCCTTTCGTCCACACGGCTTAGAATGAAAGGGAGAAAATGTAGAAAGAAAGAAAGAAAGAAAGAAAGAAAGAAAGAAAGAAAGAAAGAAAGAAAGAAAGAAAGAAAGGAAGGAAGGAAGAAAGAAAGAAAGAAAGTGGATAAAATAAAATAAATTAAGATAAAAGAAAGTTATTAAAATAAATAATAATTATTAAGAAAAATATTTTTGAAAAGAAAAAAAAAATGGATGGATATTACACTAGGACAAATGGTGAGACAAAACCTGACACAGAAGCATACACATACACACTCACAAAAAGAGGAAAAAGGGAAAAAATAATAAATCTTGCTCTCAAAGTCCATCTCCTCAATTTGGATGATTCGTTGTTTATTCATGTATTCCACAGATGCAGGGTACATCAAGTTGATTGTGGAGCTTTAATCTGCTGTTTCTGAGGCTGCTGGGAGAGATTTCCATTTCTCTTCTTTGTTTGCACAGCTCCTGGGGCTCAGCTTTGGATTTGGCCCCGCCTCTGCGTGTAGGTCGATGGAGGGAGTCTCTTCTTCTCTCAGACAGGACAGGGTTAAAGGAGCAGCTGCTTCGGGGTCTCTGGCTCACTCAGGACGAGGGGAGGGAGGGATGCGGATGCGGGGCGAGCCTGCGGTGGCAGAGGCCGGCAGGACGTTGCTCCAGCCTGAGGCGCGCTGTTCGTTCTCCCGGGGAAGTTGTCCCTGGATCACGGGACTCTGGCAGTGGCGGGCTGCACAGGCTCCCTGGAAGCCAGGTGTGGATAGTGATCTGTGCTCACACACTGGCTTCTTGGTGGTGGCAGCAGCAACCTTAGCATCTCATGCCCGTCTCTGGGGTCCATGCTCTTAGCCACGACTTGCGCCCGTCTCTGGAGCTCCTTTAAGCATCGCTCTTAATCGCCTCTTCTCGCGCAATAGGAAACAAAGAGGGAAGAAAATGTCTCTTGCCTCTTCGGCAGGTCCAGACATTTCCCCGGACTCCCTCCCGGCTAGCCGTAATGCACTAACCCACTGCAGGCTCTGTTCACACCGCCAACCCCAGTCATCTCCCGGTGATCCGATCGAAGCCCGAGCCTCAGCTCCCAGCCCCACCTGCCCCAGTGTGTGAGCAGACAAGCATCGCGGGCTGGTGAGTGCCGGTTGGCACTGATCCTCTGTGCGGGAATCTCTCCTCTTTGCCCTCCGCATCCCTGTGGCTGCACTCTTCTCTGCGGCTCCAAATCTTCCCCCCTCTGCCACCTGCAGTCTCTGCCCGCGAAGGGGCTTCTAGTGTGTGGAAACCTTTCCTCTTTCACAGCTCCCTCCCACTGCTGCAGGTCCCGTCCCTATTCTTTTGTCTCTGTTTATTCTTTTTTATTTTGCCCTACCCAGGTTCATGGGGAGTTTCTTGCCTTTTGGGAGGTCTGAGGTCTTCTGACAGCGTTCAGTAGGTGTTCTTTAGGAGTTGTTCCACGTGTAGATGTATTTCTGGTGTATCTTTGGGGAGGAAGGTGATCTCCACTTCTTACTCTTCCGCCATCTTCCCCCTCTCTCATCTCTCTCTTCTTGAGATGAGTTTGGGAGTAAATTGGGAGTCATTGATCAGAAACAAGGTAAGTTCTGGTCAATGTTCAAGAGAAATGCACCTTCTCCAGCTGGCAGAGACAGCCAATATGGAAGGTGAGAAAGCCTCTGAAGGTACCTTCAGTTCTGCTTAACCAAGATGGGATTTGTCTGTATCTTCAAGAACCAGCCAGCTCACAATTCAACTCTGTTAGGGAACAGACAGCTATACATTTTCCATATAAATTCCAAATGGCCACTGCTCATTTGTATCCCATCTTCAAATCCAGCCATCCCATTTCCTCTGAGGTTAGCTGACCAGCAGCTGAGAAAAGACTTTTTCTCTATGAATGCATAATTGGTCATTGATGAACAAACAGGCACTCACTCAGTCTACCTGACCTAGGAAAAAAATTCCTGACCATCCTTCCAGATGTCCATGTCAGTCAACACAATCTCCATATAATTTATAAGGTATTAAATATCAAAATAATGGATCTTTTCAGTTAGCATCTTGGCAGATGATGATAGCAGTGCATTTTATGTGAGAAGCCAGCACAGACTTCTCCCACTAAAACTGAAAACAGAAAACTGTGAGCACTGGCCCTAGATTCTCTCAGAAAAAGGCTGCCATTATACTCCATTACAGTTAAAGCTATGTATGCACTTCCTGGATGGCATCCAATCACATAGCTCTTTTCCCTCCCTTTTACGTTTTTTCTTTTTTAGTAAAAACATGCCTTCTCAATGGCTAGACAGTGGTTTCCAGTAAAGAAATAGACTGAAAATCAACCAGGGGAATGTGTGCTGAAAGTAATTAGAGATTTTTCAGAATCACCAGTAACAAGATAATTCTTTGTAGTCAAATTTATGTGCTGTGTGACATACCAGATGGATTGAACACTCCAGTCTAATGTATAATTCAGAAGAGCCAGCAAGTGCCAGAAAGTACAAATTAAATGAGGGGAAACTGCAAAAGGAAAGGTGGAGTTATTTACTTAGGACTTCAATATAGCTTATGAGTTTTAAACATGCTCAAGATTTGTCTCCTTTCTTTGAGTTCTTCCTTGAATACTTGGAAATATATTTGGAAACCCCTAGGTTCTGCACAAATTCAAACAAAGAAAAAGAGTATTGAAAGTAGCCTCTTTAGGAAATTAGGTATGTACTTTGCCTACTGTATTCTAAAATAAAGATATTTTGCTCTTCAGTGTTCAGGTTCTGATGAAAGTCAGCATAAAGCAAGTGGAAAAGATGTTGAGCTTTGGGGAAAAGAGAAGGTTCAAGGGATAAATCAAGAGGCAGTATAAGGGGAATCGGGAAGATGGCGGAAGAGTAGGATGCAGAGATCACCTTCCTCCCCAAAGATACACCAGAAATACATCTACACGTCGAACAACTCCTACAGAACACCTACTGGATGCTGGCAGAAGACCTCAGACCTCCCAAAAGGCAAGAAACTCCCCATGTACCTGGGTAGGGCAAAAGAAAAAAAAAGAAAACACAGAGACAAAAGAATAGGGACGGGACCGGCACCAGTGGGAGGGAGCTGGGAAGGAGGAAAGGTTTCCACATACTAGGAAGCCCCTTCGCGGGCGGAGACTGCAGGAGGCGGAGGGGGGATCTTTGGAGCCGCGGAGGAGAGCACAGCAACAGGGGAGTGGAGGGCAAAGCAGAGAGATTCCCGAATAGAGGATCAGTGCCAACTGGCACTCACCAGCCCGAGAGGTTTGTTTGCTCACCCACCAGGGTGGGCGGGGGCTGGGAGCTGAGGCTCGTGTTTCGGTCAGATCGCAGGGAGAGGACTGGCGGCATCAACACAGCCAAAAGGGGTTAGTGCACCACGGTGTGCTGGGAGGGAGTCCGGGGAAAAGTCTGGACCTGCCGAAGAGGCAAGAGACTTTTTCTTCCCTCTTTGTTTCCTGGTGCGCAAGGAGAGGGGAATAAGAATGCTGCTTAAAGGAGCTCCAGAGATGGGCGCAAGCTGCGGCTAACAGCACAGACCACAGAGACGGACATGAGACGCTAAGGCTGCTGCTGCCACCATGAAGAAGCTGGTGTGTGAGCACAGGTCACTATCCACACCTCCCTTCTGGGGAGCCTGTGCAGCCCGCCACCACCAGGGTCCCATGATCCAGGGACAACTTCCCCAGGAAACACATGGCATACCTCAGGCTGGAGCAATGTCCCACTGGACCCTGCTGCCACAGGCTCACACCGCATCTGCACCCCGCCCTCCCCTCGGCCTGAGTGAACCAGAGCCCCCAAAGCAGCTGCTCCTTTAACCCTGTCCTGTCTGAATGAAGAAGAGATGCCCTCCACCAACCTAAACCCAGAGGCGGGGACAAATCCAAAGCTGAGCTGTGGGAGCTGTGCGAACAAAGAAGAGAAATGGAAGTCTCACCCAGCAGCCTCAGAAGCAGCAGATTAAAGCTCCACAAACAACTTGATGTACCCTGCATCTGTAGAATACATGAATAGACAACATATCATCCCAAATTGAGGAGGTGGACTTTGAGAGCAAGATTTATTATTGTTACCACTTTTCCTATTTTTGTGAGTGTGTATGTGTCTGTTTGAGATTTTGTCTGTATAGCGTTGCTTTCACCATTTGTCTTAGGGTTCTATCTGTCCGGTTTTTTTTTTTCTTTTCTTTTAAAAATTATTTTCTTAATAATTATTTTTTATTTTAAAACTTAATTTTTTTACCTTAGTTTATTTTATTTTATCCTCTTTCTTTCTTTCTTCTTTGTCTCCCTTTTATTCTGACCCATGTGGATGAAGGCTCATGGTGCTGAAGCCAGGAGTCAGTGCTGTGCCTCTGAGGGGGGAGAACCAATTTCAGGAAACTGGTCCACAAGAGATCTCCCAGCTCTACATAATATAAAATGGGGAAAATCTCCTAGAGATCTCCTTCTCAACACCAGCACCAAGCTTCACTCAACGACCAGCAAGCTACAGTGCTGGACACCCTATTCCCAACAACAAGCAAGACAGGAACACAAACCCCACCCGTTAGAAGAGAGGCTACCAAAAATCATAATAAGTCCACAGACACCACAAAACACACCACCAGACGTGGACCTTCCCACCAGAAAGACAATATCCAGCCTCACCCACCAGAACACAGGCACTAGTCCCCTCCACCTGGAAGCCTACGCAACCCACTGAATCAACTTTAGCCACTGGGGACAGACACCAAAAACAACGGGAACTACAAACCTGCAGCCTACAAAAAGGAGACCCCAAACACAGTAAGATAAGCAAAATGAGAAGACAGAAAAACAAACAGCAGATGAAGGAGTAAGATAAAAACCCACCAGACCTAACAAATGAAGAGTAAATAGGGAGTCTACCTGAAAAGGATTCAGAATAATGATAGTAAAGATGATCCAAAATCTTGGAAATAGAGTAGAGAAAATGCAAGAAACATTTAACAAGGACCTAGAAGAACTAAAAATGAAACAAACAACGATGAACAACATAGTAAATGAAATTAAAAATGCTGTAGATGGAATCAATAGCAGAATAACTGAGGCGGAAGAACGGATAAGTGACCTGGAAGATAAAATAGTGGAAAAAACTACTGCAGAGCAGAATAAAGAAAAAAGAATGAAAAGACCTGAGGACAGTCTCAGAGTCCTCTGGGACAACAATAAAAACACCAACATTCGAATTATAGGGTTTCCAGAAGAAGAAGAGAAAAAGAAAGGGACTGAGAAAATATTTGAAGAGATCATAGCTGAAAACTTCCCTAATATGGCAAAGGAAACAGTTAATCAAGTCCAGAAAACACAGAGAGTCCCATACAGGATAAGTCCAAGGAGAAACATGCCAAGACACATATGAATCAAACTGTCAAAAATTAAATACAAAGAAAACATATTAAAAGCAGCAAGTGAAAAACAACAAATAACACACAAGGGAATCCCCATAAGGTTAGCAGCTCATCTTTCAGCAGAAACTCTGCAAGCCAGAAGGGACTAGCAGGACATATTTAAAGTGATGAAGGAGAAAAACCTACAACCAAGATTACTCAAACCAGCAAGGATCTCATTCAGATTGGATGGAGAAATTAAAAACTTTACAGAAAAGCAAAAGCTGAGAGAGTTCACCACCACCAAACCAGCTTTACAACAAATGCTAAAGGAACTTCTCTAGGCAAGAAACACAAGAGAAAGGTAAGACCTGCAATGACAAAACAAAACAATTAAGAAAATGGGAATAGGAACACACGTATCGATAATTACCTAAATGTAAATGGACTAAATGCTCCCACCAAAAGACACAGACTGGCTGAATGGATACAAAAACAAGACCCATATATATGCTGTCTACAAGAGATGACTTCAGACCTAGAGCGACATAGAGACTGAAAGTAAGGGTATGGCAAATGATATTCCATGCAAATGGAAACCAAAAGAAAGCTGGAGTAGCAATTTTCATGTCACAAAAATAGACTTTAAAATAAAGATGATTAGAAGAGACTAAAAAGGACACAACATAGTGATCAAGGAATCAATCCAAGAAGAAGGTATAACAATTATAAATATTTAGGCACCCAACATAGGAGCACCTCAATACATAAGGCAAATACTAACAGCCATAAAAGGGGAAATTGACAGCAACACACTCATAGTAGGGGACTTTAACACCCCACTTTCACCAATGGACAGATCATCCAAAATGAAAATAAATAAGGAAACACAAGCTTTAATTGATACATTAAACAAGATGGACTTAATTGATATTTATAGGACATTCCATCCAAAAACAACAGAATACACATTTTCCTCAAGTGCTCATGGAACATTCTCCAGGATAGATCATATCTTTGGTCACAAATCAAGACTTGGTAAATTTAAGAAAATAGAAATTGAATCAAGTATCTTTTCTGACCACAGTGCTATGAGACTAGATATCAATTCCAGGAAAAGATCTGTAAAAAAAAAAAAAAAAAACACATGGAGGCTAAACAATACACTACTGAATAACGAAGTGATCACTGAAGAAATCACAGTGGAAATCAAAGATTACCTAGAAACAAATGACAATGGAGACCTGACGACCCAAAACCTATGGGATGCAGCAAAAGCAGTTTTAAGAGGGAAGTTTATAGCAATACAATCCTACCTTAAGAAACAGGAAATGTCTTGAATAAACAACCTAACCTTACAACGAAAGCAATTAGAGAAACAAGAACAAAAAAACCCCAAAGTGAGCCAAAGGAAAGACATCATAAAGATCAGATCAGAAATAAATGAAAAGGATATGAAGGAAACTATAGCAAAGATTAATAAAAGTAAAAGCTTGTTCTTTGAGAAGATAAAAAAATTGATAAACCATTATTAGCCAGACACATCAAGAAAAGAAGGGAGAAGACTCAAATCAATAGAATTAGAAATGAAAAAGGAGAAACAACAACTGACACTGCAGAAATACAAAAGATCATGAGAGATTACTACAAGCAACTCTATGCAAATAAAATTGACAACCTGGAAGAAATGGACAAATTCTTAGAAACGCACAACCTGCCAAGACTGAATCAGGAAGAAATAGAAAATATGAGCAGACCAATCACAAGCACTGAAATTGAAACTGTGATTAACAATCTTCCAACAAAGAAAAACCCAGCACCAGATAGCTTCACAGGCGAATTCTATCAAACATTTAGAGAAGAGCTAACACCTATCCTTCTCAAACTCTTCGAAAATATAGCAGAGAGAGGATCACTCCCAAACTCATTCTACGAGGCCACCATCAGCCTGATACCAAAACCAGAAAAGGATATCACAAAGAAAGAAAACTACAGGCCAATATCACTGATGAACATAGATCCAAAAATCCTCAACAAAATACTAGCAAACAGAATGCAAGAGAACATTAAAAGGATCATACACCAAGATCAAGTGGGGTTTATTCCAGGAATGCAAGGATTCTTCAATATATGCAAATGAATCAAAGTGATACACCATATTAACAAATTGAAGGAGAAAAACCATATGATCATCTCAATAGATGCAGAGAAAGCATTCAACAAAATTCAACACCCATTTATGATAAAAAAAACCCTGCAGAAAGTAGGCATAGAGGGAAATTTCCTCAGCATAATAAAGGCCATATATGACAAACCTATAGCCAACATCTTTCTCAATGGTGAAAAACTGAAAGCATTTCCACTAAGACTAAGGACAAGGCCAGGTTGCCCACTCTCACCATGCTTATTCAACACAGTTTTGGGAATTTTACCCACAGCAGTCAGAGAAGAAAAGGAAATAAAAGGAATCCAAATCAGAAAAGATGAAGTAAAACTGTCACTGTTTGCAGATGACATGATACTATACATAGAGAATCCTAAAGATGCTACCAGGAAAGTACTAAAGCTATAAATGTATTTGGTAAAGTAGCAGGATACAAAATTAATTCACTGAAATCTCTGGCATTCCTTTCCACTAATAATGAAAAAATCTGAAAGTGAAATCAAGGAAACACTCCCATTTACCATTGCAACAAAAAGAATAAAATATCTGGGAATAAACCTACCTAAGGAGACAAATGACCTGTATGCAGAAAATTATAACACACTGATGAAATAAATTAAAGATGATACAAATAGATGGAAAGATATATCATGTTCTTGGATTGGAAGAATCAAAATGGTTAAAATGACTCTACTACCCAAAGCAGTCTACAAATTCAATGCAATCCCTATCAAACTACCACTGGCATTTTTCACAGAACTAGAACAAAAAAAATTCACAATTTGTAAGGACACATAAAAGACCCTGAATAGCCAAAGCAATCTTGAGAACAAAAAATGGAGCTGGAGGAATCAGGCTCCCTGACTTCAGACTATACTACAAAGCTACAGTAATCAAGACATTATGGTACTGGCACAAAAACAGAAATATAGATCAATGGAACAGTATAGAAACCCCAGAGGTAAACCCACACACATATGGTGACCTTATCTTTGATAAAGGAGGCATGAGTGTACAGTGGAGAAAGGACAGCCTCTTCAAGAAGTGGTGCTGGGAAAACTGGACAGGTACATATGAAAGAATGAGATTAGAATACTCCCTAACACTGTACACAAAAATAAGCTCAAAATGGATTAAAGACCTAAATGTAAGGCCAGAAACTATCAAACTCTTAGAGGAAAATATAGGCAGAACCCTGTATGACATAAATCACAGCAAGATCCTTTTTGACCCACCTCCTAGAGAAACGGAAATTAAAACAAAAATATACAAATGGGATCTAATGAAACTTCAAAGCTTTTTCACAGCAAAGGAAACCATAAACAAGACCAAAAGACAACCCTCAGAATGGGAGAAAATATTTGCAAATGAAGCAACTGACAAAGGATTAATCTCCAAAATTTATAAGCTGAACATGGAGCTCAATAACAAAAAAACAAACAACCCAATCCAAAAATGGGCAGAAGACCTAAATAGGCATTTCTCCAAAGGAGATATACAGATTGCCTACAAACACCTGAAAGAATGCTCAACATCATTAATCATTAGAGAAATGCAAATCGAAACTACAATGAGATATCATCTCACACCGGTCAGAATGTCCATCATCAAAAAATCTAGAAACAATAAATGCTGGAGAGGGTGTGGAGAAAGGGGAACACTCTTGTACTGCTGATGGGAATGTGAATTGGTACAGCCACTATGGAGAACAGTATGGAGGTTCCTTAAAGAACTACAAATAGAACTACCATATGACCCAGCAATCCCACTACAGGACAGGTACCCTGAGAAAACCATAATTCAAAAAGAGTCATGTACCAAAATGTTCATTGCAGGTCTATTTACAATAACCAGGAGATGGAAACAACCTAAGTGTCCATCATTGGATGAATGGATAAAGAAGATGTGGCACATATATACAATGGAATATTACTCAGCCATAAAAAGAAACAAAATTGAATTATTTGTAGTGAGGTGGATGGACCTAGAGTCTGTCATACAGAGTGAAGTAAGTCAGAAAGAAAAAGACAAATACCATATTCTAACACATATATATGGAATCTAAGAAATAAAAGAAAAAAAAGGTCATGAACAACTTGGGGTAAGACAGGAATAAAGATACAGACCTACTAGAGAATGGACTTGAGGATATGGGGAGGGAGAAGGGTAAGCTGTTACAAAGTGAAAGAGTGGCATGGATATATATACACTACCGAACGTAAAATAGATAGCTAGTGGGAAGCAGCCACATAGCACAGGGAGATCAGCTTGTTGCTTTGTGTCCACCTGGATGGGTGGGATAGGGAGGATAGGAGGGAGGGAGACGCAAGAGGGTGGAGATATGGGAACATACTTATATGTATAACTGATTCACTTTGTTATAAAGCAGAAACTAACACACCATTGTTATGCAATTATACACCAATTATGATGTAAAAAAAAAAAGAAGAGAGAGATGAAAGTTGCAAAACCAATGATGGTGCCTCTTTGGCCATGAAGACTTTTTCTTCCAGTGTTAATTCACCTGCTTGTTCCTTGCAGAAACACTTGCAGTCACCCTTGTGTTTACAGCTTTAGTTTTCTTCTGGGCCATTTTTGGCTTCATGTTTAGGTCTTAATTTGTGAGGTGCTTGAAACACCTCCCTCTAAAGCAGGGCATGCCTGGGGATTAGCTGTTCCCGCAAGCTGAGATGGATTTTCAACAAGTTGTTCACTCTGTCTTGCCCGGTGCCTGTGACAAACGGCATGAATTTGCTAGGCAGTGAGCTGGGGCGGAGACTATAGTGGGAAAAAAGGAGTAAATGGAAAAAGCTTCACTTTATTGAGTTAACAGAAGATGAGTTAAAAAGCAATGAAATTAATATTTTAAATAAAGTCAGAGTTCAAAAGCGTCAAAACTGCTTTTATGAACGTAATTTTTTAGCTGATTTTTAGAAACTGAAACCAGCATTTAATGATCAACTTCAATCTTTTTTAAGCTCCAAATCAAGCATTATACTCACGGAATGCTGGTTGCCAATATTGTTTCTGCATGCAGAGCTTATTGTAAGTGTTGTATGTGTTGTGTGTGTGTGTGTGATATGTATACATGCTCATAGACATACACATCATATGTATGTCTATATGCAGGTATGTATATGTTTCTTGTATGTTATATGTTTCTTTTAAAACTCATTTTGTAAGTTAGTAATGATATCTGAAAAGGGTGGTCACTAATAGCAGTGAAATTTTAGCCACCTGATGACCAAAAATAGTAGATATTATAAGTTCCACTTCTATGAAAAAATCTGTGAAGGTAGATTTGTTATAATGGGGAAATTTTTTTTCTGTTGCTTTCTAGAAAAACTGAAATATTATATGAACCCACAAAATGCAAATCAGTAATAGAAGGGAATACCTCCCAATCTAACTCCTCAACAATATACTCAGAAAAACAGTAGCTACTTATCATTTATGTGTTTAAGTATCATTTAAGTCCAAGTTCAACCATCACTTTCTCAAGTTAAGACTTCCTTATTACCCTCAGGTAGAATTAGCTGGTTGTTTTCTACTTTTGGCTATCATAGCATAGTTTTAAATAATTCTATTTTCCTGTTTGTCACATTATATCAATATTATAGTTTGTCTACTTCTATGTTTACTCTTCTATATAACATATTTACCTCTCTGGCACTGCTTACCTCACAAATAGTGGATGCTTAATAAATACTTGTTGTTTGAAGGAATGAGTAAGTGAGAAAGCACCATATTTGAACATAGTGCAAAGAACTCTAGGTACAGTGATCACAACTTCTGAATCAATTATTGGGTCCTATGGACTATCAAATGACTTTTATGCTGCTTTTGGGTATGAGTGGCAGAGGTAAGAGATGTATTTTGAAAAGCAAAGTATTGTAAATGCCAGGCATTTGCAGTGATTTATGAGGACATAGGACATAGGATACAATACTTTAAATTGAGTCTGTTCTTGAAAAAACTGATATGTATAATTACCATAACTATAGGATCTCAAGAATGGTTGATTAAGGAGTGTGCATTTTATCTGATAAATGTTAGCAATCTACTGTAGTAGTGGGATGGTTGATGGTCCTGATCCCTGAAAGAAAGGTAGTGCACTGGGGATACTTAAAACATGGACTGTGAAATACATAAATAAGTGGAGTGAGCTCAAATGACTTAAATCTCTGGAATATTTTTACACAGAAAGAACAAAGTACATTATTTTCAGTATGTACAGATTATCTAGTGACTTTTGCAAGGGCCCAGCCTAGTCTTCTGGGGATGAGAGAGGAGAAGAGGTTAATATTTCCTGAGTACCTATTATGTGCCAAGTACTGCACTAAGACTTTAATATACATTATCTAATTCAATCTTATCTCTCAACCACTCTGTAAGGCAAGTATAATCACATTCTTAAAGTTGATCAAAGTAAGGTTTGAGAGGAGTGCAGTTGACATTTGAACCCCGTCTGAATGATTCCAAAAGGGTGGGGGTGGATTTCAAAGACAGATTTATATTAATTTAAAGTTCATAATCTAACCACTGCACTTTGATGACTCCTAAACAAGTCAAATTAATATAAGTTCATATATTCAAGGGAAAATAATTACAATATATTAAAAACTATGATAAGAATTGTCGTATACCACACTTATCCTCATAACAATTCCTTAAAACAACGCTGCAAGGTAAGTATTATTATCCAGATAGAAAAACTGAGGTTCAGAAAAGTTAAATAACCTGCCTAAGTCACATAGTTAGTGCATGATAGCTTGAACAGTTGTACAGACACTCACTGTGCTTCCAAATCCCGGGCCTTTTGGGGTATGTTTTGAACATGTACTTGTCGATTCTCTTGCTCTCATTCTGGAGGGGGCTGTAGTTCGCTCTTCTGTGACAGACTTCCTGTCTTTTATCCCAGGACTCAGGTAGTTCTCAGCAGTGCCCAAGAGCAAGCACACCTTTAAGACTGTGAGTAACATATTTTTACCATGTATACACTGTCATTCAGATTGCAAGGCCCATAAAATGTGAACTTTGCCTCCCTCTGTCCCTGGAGCTGATAGGGAAGCATCTCTCAGAAGGGATATCTATCAGAGCATTCCCGGGTTCCTGAAGCTAAAGATTGGTTGCTATCTCAGCAAGTAATCTAAAGTATCAGTGAACATGTATGTTCTGAAGTGAGTTGGATGTTGCTTCTTAATATCACTGAGCAACTGGGGTTGCAGGGAGGGAAGGGGAGGAGGATATTGAGGACTAGGCCTCTAAAAACCAGCTAGTTATACTTTTCCCTGGAGGCAACTTTATGAGACATTCATGAAGGACTTTATAAATGTGCAATGCTTGTATACTTGCTTTCACTCTTTCCAAAGTCTGTTCCTGGAATCCCTCCCCCTGTGTAAATAGTTCATGTTTGCCTCATGTTTGTCCACTCTTTGCCTCAAAGAGAAACCAAAAATAGCTGCAAGTTTGTGCTTCATGAGAAACAAGTGTCTGAATAGTTCTTGTGGAAACATGCTCCTTCTTCCATTTGAGTGGTCAAAGGAGAAGGCCTAGTCACACACAAGCACAGACACAGAGCAGAGAACTGTGAAAGGAAAAAAAAAACCATGAGTATTCCCTCAATTCCCCTCTCACCCACTACCCTTTTCTCCACAAATAATGGAACTACCAAGTGTTTCCAAGAAATTCTTTAAAATGTTGCCTTTATCCTGTGGAATTTATGCCATAAAATGTTAATAGTGTATGCACTTTCATACAAAATGAGTTACAGGCACTGTTTGCCTATGCATCAAATCCCTCTGCAAGGAATGCGTATGTGGTGAGAAATTCACTTTAGCAGAAGCATTCCCAAGGCTTAGGCAATAGCTTATCAGAAAGGGGTTTTATTGCTCTGGTGAAAGGAAGCATTTAGCACAAAGGGTGTTTCTGATGGGTTGCAGAAAGGAACAATTACTTTCCTTCTGGGTGGAACAACCATCCAGAGAAGATCACTTAGCTTGAAAAAACACTATTTGCTGAGCAGTTGCACTGGCTAATTCACCACTAGGTGTGAGGGAAAAAAGCACAGTTGAAAGAATTAGGCCAGAGTTCAAACCTCAACTTTTTTGCTTAGTAGTTACATGGATTTTGGCATTTCACTTGACTCATGCATTATATCTTCTTTATATTTAAAATGAAAATATATAATAATATCTACCTCATGGTGCTGTTGTAATGATCAGAGATGATGACTAACTGTGCAGTATTAGGAGCTGTTTCCCTGGAGATGCTAAGGAATCTGGGTATGCTTCAGACTTCTTGGAGCATGGTGCTTAGGCCTTTGGTAGATATGATTAACTTATATAACCATTCCCAAAGGTGCAGCTGAAGCTAGGGTGAAAAAAATAAGCCAACACTATGATTTTATATTTTGAGAAGGTCCCTTTCCCGTTTCTTTTTTTTTCTTCTTCTTTTATCTGCTCTTCAGAGAAACTCCTAGGGAAGCCACTAAGTAGCACCTGAATTTTAAAGGTAAACTGTAGACAAACAATCGAAAGACAGTTTCTAAGGAGAATGTCACCCTGCTAGCAAGCAGCCCTGGCATTAACTCTTTGTCAATGTCAAGGTTGGTAGAACTTCTAGAAGGCAAGAGTGAAGAGGAGTTTCATAATTATCTTTGCCCCTTTCTCCTTATGTAGTTAAAGGGCTATTGTCAGAGTGCTTACCCTCCAGACACTTTAAGTTGTTAAACCCAAACTCGAACTGAGGGTATAGTTTATGGAATCAGATAAATCTGGATCTGAATCTTAGTGCTGCCACAGAACCAGCTTGAACAAGAGGATTGAAATTTTTTGTTTTTTTGTTTTTTTTTAAATCATCTTTATTGGGGTATAATTGCTTTACAATGGTGTGTTAGTTTCTGCTTTATAACAAAGTGAATCAGTTATACATACACATATGTTCCCATATCTGTTCCTACTTGCATCTCCCTCCCTCCCACCCTCCCTATCCCAGCCCTCCAGGCGGTCACAAAGCACTGAGCTAATCTCCCTGGGCTATGCGGCTGCTTCCCACTAGCTATCTACCTTACGTTTGGTAGAGTATATATGTCCATGCCTCTCTCTCTCTTTGTCACAGCTCACTCTTCCCCCTCCCCATATCCTCAAGTCCGTTCACTAGAAGGTCTTTGTCTTTATTCCTGTATTACCACTAGGTCCTTCAGGACATTTCTTTTTCTTAAATTCCATATATATGTGTTAGTATATGGTATTTGTCTTTCTCTTTCTGACTTACTTCACTCTGTATGACAGACTCTAGGTCTACCCACCTCATTACAAATAGCTCAGTTTCGTTTCTTTTTATGGCTGAGAAATATTCCATTGTATATATGTGCCACATCTTCTTTATCCATTCATCCAACGATGGACACTTAGGTTGTTTCCATCTCTAGGCTATTGTAAATAGAGCTGCAATGAACATTTTGGTACATGACTCTTTTTGAATTATGGTTTTCTCAGGGTATATGCCCAGTACTGGGATTGCTGGATCATATGGTAGTTCTATTTGTAGTTTTTTAAGGAACCTCCATACTGTTCTCCATAGTGGCTGTACCAATTCACAGTCCCACCAGCAGTGCAAGGGTATTCCCTTTTCTCCACACCCTCTCCAGCATTTATTGTTTCTAGATTTTTTGATGATGGCCATTCTGACTGGTGTGAGATGATATCTCATTGTAGTTTCGATTTGCATTTCTCTAATGATTAATGATGTTGAGCATTCTTTCATGTGTTTGTTGGCAATCTGTATATCTTCTTTGGAGAAATGTCTATTTAGGGCTTCTGCCCATTTTTGGATTGGGTTGTTTGTTCTTCTGTTATTGAGCTGCAAGAGCTGCTTGTAAATTTTGGAAATTAATCCTTTGTCGGTTGCTTCATTTGCAAATATTTTCTCCCATTCTGAGGGTTGTCTTTTGGTCTTGTTTATGGTTTCCTTTGCTGGGCAAAAGCTTTGAAGTTTAATTAGGTCCCATTTGTTTATTTTTCTTTTTATTTCCATTTCTCTAGGAGGTGGGTCAAAAAGGATCTTGCTGTGATTTATGTCATAGAGTGTTCTGCCTATGTTTTCCTCTAAGATTTTGATAGTTTCTGACCTTACATTTAGGTCTTTAATCCATTTTGAGCTTATTTTTGTGTATGGTGTTAGGGAGTGATCTAATCTCATACTTTTACATGTACCTGTCCAATGTTCCCAGCACCACTTATTGAAGAGGCTGTCCTTTCTGCACTGTATATTCCTGCCTCCTTTATCAAAGATAAGGTGACCATATGTGCATGGGTTTAGCTCCGGGATTTCTATCCTGCTCCATTGATCTACCTTTCTGTTTTTGGGCCATTACCACATTGTCTTGATTACTGTAGCTTTGTAGTAGAGTCTGAAGTCAGGGAGCCTGATTCCTCCAGCTCCGTTTTCAATCTCAAGACTGCTTTGGCTATTCGGGGTCTTTAATGTTTCCAACAAATTGTGAAATTTTTTGCTCTAGTTCTGTGAAAAATGCCAGTGGTAGTTTGATAGGGATTGCATTGAATCTGTAGATTGCTTTGGGTAGTAGATTCATTTTCACAATGTTTATTCTTTAAATCCAAGAACATGGTATATCTCTCCATCTATTTGTATCATCTTTAATTTCTTTCATCAGTGTGTTATAATTTTCTGCATACAGGTCTTTTGTCTCCATAGGTAGGTTTATTCCTAGATATTTTATTCTTTTTGTTGCAATGGTAAATGGAGTGTTTTCTTGATTTCACTTTCAGATTTTTCATCATTAGTGTATAGGAATGCAAGAGATTTCTGTGCATTAATTTTGTATCCTGCTACTTTACCAAATTCATTGATTAGCTCTAGTAGTTTTCTGGTACCATCTTTAGGATTCTCTATGTATAGTATCATGTTATCTGCAAGCAGTGACAGCTTTACTTCTTCTTTTCTGATTTGGATTCCTTTTATTTCCTTTTCTTCTCTGATTGCTGTGGCAAAAACTTCCCAAACTATGTTGAATAAGAGTGGTGAGAGTGGGCAACCTTGTCTTGTTCCTGATCTTAGTGGAAATGCTTTCAGTTTTCACCATTGAGGATGATGTTGGCTGTGGGCTTGTCATATACGGCCTTTATTATGTTGAGGAAAGTTCCCCCTATGCCTACTTTCTGCAGGGTTTTTATCATAAATCGGTGTTGAATTTTCTCAAAAGCTTTCTCTGCATCTATTGAGATGTTCATATGGTTTTTCTCCTTCAATTTGTTAATATGGTTTATCACATTGATTGATTTGCGTATATTGAAGAATCCTTGCATTTCTGGAATAAACCCCACTTGATCATGGTGTATGATCCTTTTAATATGCTGTTGGATTCTGTTTGCTAGTAATTTGTTGAGGATTTTTGCATCTATGTTCATCAGTGATATTGGCCTGTAGTTTTCTTTCTTTGTGACATCCTTGTCTGGTTTTGGTATCTAGGTGATCGTGGCCTTGTAGAATGAATTTGGGAGTGCTCCTCCCTCTGGTATATTTTGGAAGAATTTGAGAAGGATAGGTGTTAGCTCTTCTCTAAATGTTTGATAGAATTCGCCTGAGAAGCCATCTGGTCCTGGGCTTTTGTTTGTTTGAAGACTTTTAATCACAGTTTCAGTTTCAGTGCTTGAGACTGGTCTGCTCATATTTTCTATTTCTTCCTGATTCAGTCTTGGCAGGTTGTGCATTTCTAAGAATTTGTCCATTTCTGCCACCTTATCCATTTAATTGGCGAAGAGTTGCTTGTAGTTATCTCTCATGATCTTTCGTATTTCTGCAGTGTTAGTTGTTACTTCTCCTTTTTCATTTCTAATTCTATTGATTTGAGTCTTCTCCCTTTTTCTCCTGATGAGTCTGGCTAATGGTTTATCAATTTTGTTTATCTTCTCAAAGAACCAGCTTTTAGTTTTATTGACCTTGCTATCGTTTCCTTCATTTGTTTTTCATTTATTTCTGATCTGATTTTTATGATTTCTTTCCTTCTGCTAACTTTGGGGTTTTTTTTTCTTCTTTCTCTAATTGCTTTAGGCGCAAGGTTAGGTTGTTTATTCGAGATGTTTCCTGTTTCTTAAGGTGGGCTTGTATTGCTATAAACTTCTCTCTTAGAACTGCTTTTGCTGCATCCCATAGGTTTTGGGTCATCGTGTCTCCATTGTCATTTGTTTCTAGGTATTTTTTTATTTCCTCTTTGATTTCTTCAGTGATCACTTCGTTATTAAGTAGTGTATTGCTTAGCCTCCATGTGTTTGTATTTTTTACAGATATTTTCTTGTAATTGACAACTAGTCTCATAGCATTGTGGTCGGAAAAGATACTTGATAAAATTTCAATTATCTTAAATTTACCAAGGTTTGATATGTGATCCAAGATATGATCTATCCTGAAGAATGTTCCATGAACACTTATGAAAAATGTGTATTCTGTTGGTTTTGGATGGTGTGTCCTATAAATATCAATTAAGTCCATCTTGTTTAATGTATAATTTAAAGCTTGTGTTTCCTTATTTATTATCATTTTGGTTGATCTGTCCATTGGTGAAAGTGAGGTTTTAAAATCCCCTACTATGAGTGTGTTGCTGTCGATTTCCCCTTTTATGGCTGTTAGTATTTGCCTTATGTATTGAGGTGCTCCTATGTTGGGTGCATAAATATTTACAGTTGTTATATCTTCTTCTTGGATTGATCCCTTGATCCTTATATAGTGTCCTTCTTTGTCTCTTGTAATAGTCTTTATTTTAAAGTCTATATTGTCTGATATGAGAATTGCTACTCCAGCTTTCTTTTGGTTTCCATTTGCATGGAATATCTTTTTCCATCCCCTTCCTTTCTGTCAGTATGTGTCTCTAGGTCTGAAGTGGGTCTCCTGTAGACAGCATATATATGGGTCTTGCTTTTGTATCCATTCAGCCAATCTGTGTCTTTTGGTGGGAGCATTTAGTCCATTTACATTTAAGGTAATTTTTGATATGTATGTTCCTATTCCCATTTTCTAAATTGTTTTGGGTTCGTTATTGTAGGTCTTTTCCTTCTCTTATGTTTCTTGCCTAGAGAAGTTCCTTTAGCATTTGTTGTAAAGCTGGTTTGGTGGTGCTGAACTCTCTCAACTTTTGCTTGTCTGTAAAGATTTTAATTTCTCCATCAAATCTGAATGAGATCCTTGCTGGGTAGAGTAATCTTGGTTGCAGGTTTTTCTCCTTCATCACTTTAAATATATCCTGCCACTCCCTTCTGGCTTGCAGAGTTTCTGCTGAAAGATCAGCTGTTAACCTTATGGGGATTCCCTTGTGTGTTATTTTTCCCTTGCTGCTTTTATTCTGCTTTCTTTGTATTTACTTTTTGACAGTTTTATTAATATGTGTCTTGGGGTATTTCTCCTTGGATTTATCCTGTATGGGACTCTCTGTGCTTCGTGGACCTGATAAACTATTTCCTTTCCCATATTAGGGAAGTTTTCAACTATAATCTCTTCAAATATTTTCTCAATCACTTTCTTTTTCTCTTCTTCTTCTGGAACCCCTATAATTCGAATGTTGGTGCGTTTAATGTTGTCCCACTGGTCTCTGAGACTGTCCTCAGTTCTTTTCATTCTTTTTGCTTTATTCTTCTCTGCAATAGTTATTTCCACTATTTTATCTTCCAGGTCACTTATCTGTTCTTCTGTCTCAGTTATTCTGCTATTGATCCCTTTTAGAGTATTTGTCATTTCATTTATTGTGTTGTTCATCGTTGTTTGTTTCATCTTTAGTTCTTCTAAGTCCTTGTTAAATGTTTCTTGCATTTTGTCTATTCTATTTCCAAGATTTTGAATCATCTTTACTATCATTATTCTGAATTGTTTTTCAGGTAGACTGCCTATTTCCTCTTCATTTGTTAGGTCTGGTGGGTTTTTATCTTGCTCCTTCATATGCTGGTGTTTTTCTGTCATCTCATTTTGCTTATCTTACTGTGTTTAGAGTCTCCTTTTTGCAGGCTGCAGGTTTGTAGTTCCCGTTGTTTTTTGTGTCTGTCCCCCATGGCTGAGGTTGTTACAGTGGGTTGTGTAGGCTTCCTGGTGGAGGGGACTAGTGCCTGTGTTCTGGTGGATGAGGCTGAATCTTGTCTCTCTGATGGGCAGGTCCACGTCTGGTGGTGTGTTTTGGGGTGTCTGTGGACTTATTATGATTTTAGACAGCCTCTCTGCTAATGGGTGGTGTTGTGTTCCTGTTTTGCTAGTTGTTTGGCATAGGTTGTCCAGCACTCTAGCTTGCTGGTCATTGAGTGAAGTTGGGTGCTGGCGTTCAGATGGAGATCTCTGGGAGATTTTCACCATTTGATATTATGTGGAGCTGGGAGGTCTCTCGTTGACCAGTGTCCTGAGGTTGGGTCTCCCACCTCAGAGGCACAGCACTGACTCCTGGCTGCAGCACCAAGAACCTTTCATCCACATGGCTCAGAATAAAAGGGAGAAAAAGTAGAGAGAAAGAATTAGTATAAGTAGGAGGAAAGAAAAAAAGAAAGAAAGAAAGAAAGAAAGAAAGACAGAAAGAAAGAAAGAAAGAAAGAAGTGAAGGAAGGAAGGAAGGAAGGAAGAAGAAAAGAAGGAAAGAAGGAAAGAAGGAAAGAAAGAAAGAAAGAAAAGAAAGAGGGAGGGAGGGACAGTGGGATGAAGAAAGGAAGGAAGGAAGGAGGGAAGGAAGCAAGAAAGAAAGAAAGAAAGAAGATAAACTAAAATAAAATAGAGTAAAATATGATAAAGTTATTAATTAAAAATAATTATTAAGAAAAAAATTAAAAAAAAAACTGACTTATAGAACCTTAGGAGAAATGGTGGAAGCAAAGCTATACAGACAAAATCTCATACAGAAGCATACACATACACACTCACAAAAAGAGGAAAAGGGGAAAAAATAATAAATCTTGCTCTCAAAGTCCACCTCCTCAATTTGGGATGATTCGTTGTCTATTCATGTATTCCACAGATGCAGGGTATATCAAGTTTATTGTCGAGCTTTAACCTGCTGCTTCTGAGGCTGCTGGGAGAGATTTCCCTTTCTCTTCTTTGTTATCAAAGCTCCCAGGGGCTCAACTTTGGATTTGGCCCCACCTCTGCATGTAGGTCGCCGGAGGGCGTCTGTTCTTCTCTCAGACAGGACGGCGTTAAAGGCGCCGCTGATTCGGGGGCTCTGGCTCACTCAACCCGGGGGGAGGGAGGGGCACAGAATGCGGAGCAAGCCTGCGGTGGCAGAGACCGGCAGGACATTGCACCTGCCTGAGGCGTGCCGTGCGTTCTTCCAGGGAAGTTGTCCTTGGATCCCGGGAACCCGGCAGTGGCCGGCTGCACTGGCTCCCCAGAAAGGAGGTGTGGATAGTGACCTGTGGTCGCACACATGCTTCTTGGCGGTGGCAGCAGCAGCCTTAGCATCTCCTGCCTGTCTCTTGGGTCCGTGCTTTTAGCCTCGGCTCGCGCCCATCTCTGGAGCTCCTTTAAGCAGCGCTCTTAATCCCATCTCCTCGCGCACCAGGAAACAAAGAGGGAAGGAAAAGTCTCTTGCCTCTTCGGCAGCTCCAGACCTTTTCCCGGACTCCCTCCCAGCTAGCCATGGTGCACTAACCCCTTCAGGCTGTGTTCACGCCGCCAGACTGAAGCCGGAGCCTCAGCTCACAGCCCCGCCTGCCCCAGCGGGTGAGCAGACAAGCCTCTCGGACTGGTGAGTTCTGGTCGGCACCTATCCTCTGTGCGGGAATCTCCCCACTTTGCCCTCCGCATCCCTGTTGCTGCACTCTCCTCCGTGGTCCCGAAGCTCCCCCCCTCCACCGCCCGCAGTCTGCACCCACGAAGGGGCTTCCTAGTGTGTGGAAACCTTTCCTCCTTCACAGCTCCCTCCCACTGGTGCAGGTCCCGTCCCTACTCTTTTGTCTCTGTTTTTTCTTTTTTTCTTTTGCCCTACCCAGGTACGTGGGGAGTTTCTTGCCTTTTGTGAGGTCTGAGGTCTTCTGCCAGCATTCAGTAGGTGTTCTGTAGGAGTTGTTCGACGTGTAGATGTATTTCTGGTGTATCTGTGGGGAGGAAGGTGATCTCCGCGTCTTACTCTTTCGCCGTCTTCCCCTTGTCTCAAAGGCTTGACCTTTTTGGACTCCATTACGTTCATCTGTAAAATAGAGTTATGTTTCAGGGCTGTTTGAGGATAAAAGGCGAAGGTAATCGTAAAGCACATGGGACAGCTCCTGGTATATACTAGATATCCAACAAATGATAGATGATATTATAATTGAGCTGGGTTGAGGAATTGATACTTAAGAGAAGTGCTTGTAAACCATTCTCTGGAAAAAAATGAGTTTTTAGACAGATGTATAACTTCATTTAATATTTATTGTGTACCTACAATTTTCTAGGAAAATGTGTAAAACAATAAAAAATATAGGTTTCCTGCCTTCACAGATCTTGAAACTGAATAGAAGAAACAACAAATAAACAATTATAATGTGGTAAGCAATATAATGGAGATGGAAGTATGAGAGGATGGCATGAGAAAACACAGCAGTGCTATCTAACCCAGATTTCAGAGGCAAGAGAGGATTTTTGGAGGAGGTCACGTATAAATTGAAAACTGATGGAGAAGTAGGAGTTGGTCAGATGGAAGGAGACTTATGTTTTGGAAAGATCACTCTGGCTACAGTTCATGTAGTACATTGGAACAAATGTAGAAAGTTCAGTTAAGAGGCTATTTCAGAATTCCACCAAAGAGATGATGGTGAGGGAGTCAAAGGAATATACCGAATCATGACAAATTAAGAAGTAGAATTGTCAAGATTTCGTTATTAGATATGGTGTGTGAGGGACAGGAGGGTCATGGACAACTAGGTGCCTACTTGTGTCATCCACTGAGATGGGGAACACAGGAGGAGGAAACAATAATGAGTTCAGTTTTGGATATATTGAATTTGAGATGTTTGTGGACCTTCCAGTTGAGAGTGTCAATTAAGCAGTTATATATGCTTATTTGAATCTTGGGGGAAAGATCTGGATTTAGGAAAGGGGAATCAAACCTAGAGGTGGTAGATGAACCCATGGGAATAAATTAAATCATCCAGAAAAAGTATTTGGAGTAAAAATAGAAGTGGGACAGGGACAGGTTCCTGAGAAACACCAAAATTCAAGAAGCAAGCAGAGAAAGTAGAACTTCAAAGGAGAATGACAAAAAGTGACTGAAGAGATAAGAAGGAATACTGGCAAAGACAGTATTATGCAAGCCATGGGAGGAGACCACTCAGGAAAGAAGGGTTACTAATATCAAATGCTGACATAAAGGTAAATGAGTAAAGAAATGAAAAGTGTTATTTTTATTTGGCAATAAGAAGATTGTGATGTTAATATCATGTCGTTGACTTTCACTGAAGGATGAAATAGGACCAAATGACAAACATCATAACAGATCCTATAAAACTGCTACTACTGAAAACTTGAGTCTTTAATGTGTTTCCCTGTTCATAATATACATATACACTTACTACAATCTTATTAGAGACTAGTGCCAGGAAAACTTTTCTCTCTTCCATGCATCCATTCCACAGATGGACATTGAATATCTATGTATAACCCACTGATGAATACTTGGGATACCAAATGAGTTGAGTCATAGTCCCTACTCTCAATAAACTCATTAAAACTTCATTAATTCATTAATACAATATATATTTATTAAGCTCCTACCATGTGCCAGGCCCTGTGCTAACCACAAAATGGGTATAGTCCCTACCTGCATGTGGCTTATAGTTTATTTCCTAAAAAACTGTTATGCTTTCATTTGTTGGGCAGTGGTCACTGTATAACTATCACATTTTCCTTTTTGTTTTCACATCCAGGAACACTCAAATTATATTAACTTAGATATCTGGAATAATCCTATCTCACTCCACCCAAATTATTTGGTATGGCCTTTTAACCTTCTTTTAAAAGCTCTAGGGCTTCCCTGGTGGCGCAGTGGTTGAGAGTCCGCCTGCCGATGCAGGGGACATGTGTTCATGCCCCGGTAAGGGAGGATCCCACATGCCGTGGAGTGGCTGGGCCCGTGAGTCATGGCCGCTGAGCCTGCGCATCCGGAGCCTGTGCTCTGCAACGGGAGAGGCCACAACAGTGAGAGGCCTGCGTACAAAAAAAAAAAAAAAAAAAAAAAAATCCTTGTTGAAAGAATCTAGAGTATAAATAAGAAACGAAGGAATATAAGGAATATACACAAACAAATAAATAATAAGAATGGTAAGAAATGGAAACAGAGCCCTTATCAGCTATTCTGTTTTCGTTAGATGGCCTTCACATAACAATTATCCTTTGATTTCACTTATTCTGTCCATCTCCTACTTTCTAATCACCCCACTAGGAAAACTAATTTTAACTTCCATATTACTTACTGAAACAGAATAGGATTATATAAATATACTCCTTCAACTACATATCATTCAGATCCATGAGCTAAGGTCAAAGAGGAGAACAGTGTGGGGAATATAAATAAATGAATGATTCAAACAGCGTAACACCTTTTTGAGAACAAATGATGCTTTGTTTAGGGATTCTCCCTGTTCTCCCCTCTACCTTCAGAATACTTAGTTTTACCTGCTAATTTATTGCTCAGTTCCTTGGTGTGTTATATGTTGGTTAGGGAGGGAGGTAGATGTGGAGAGAATAGACATCAGATCTGTTTCATCCCAGTGCTTGATGTCTGGGAATGTGATTTCTAGTATAGTACTTAGGACAGTAAAATCCCACATTAATAAAAATTTTGTTTACCTCATAGAGTTTATTGAAGAAGGATTTTATCTCCTTGTTTATATGGTGAGAATTGATGGCACTATGGAATAAGTAAGTCTGTTTATATGCATTTTTCTGTTTTATTTTAAAAAGGAAGTACATAATGAGAGTCAGGAAAATTACCAATAGAGCCTACATATTAAACTGATTAGGGGAGAAAAACAAATTTTAAAAAACCTTAATTCAGCCCAAACCATATCATAGAGTGTCAGCCTCCATGAGCACTTCATGGAAATAAGACCTTTCCCTTCATGATGCTTTCTATGTCCCCATAGCCCTGATTTGGGTTAGCACATCATTTAACAATGCTGAGGCTAACGGATCACATAACACTCCCTTTGAAATTGTTCTCTTCTACTAGACCCTTTATGAAAGGGGTTGTGGAGACTATAAGTAGGCCTAGGACAAGAGAATCTTGTTGCTTGTCAGTGAGAAAAAAAATAGTTTCATTTGTTTCCTTTAATTTCCCAATTTCCAATTTGTGGAGGCCAAAGCTTGCTTCTCAGAAATAGACATCACAAGGGCATGCAGAAAACAATTTGGAGGTGGAGTGTCCCTTTGTTACTGTTTGGATGGGCAGCTCTGTTTGCTGATTTCCATGTATGGTTCCTATCAGTTTCTTCTCTCTTCCTTCCGTCAACCCCAAGTTGCCTTGACAATCTTTTCTCAAACACACAAGCAGCAACTAGTATGATTATGAAGACCAGATCATTCTAGAATGAGAACAGACTACCTTTTTCTATGGACTTCAGCCTAGAGAAGCTGAACTTAATGACTAGCTTGGTTGTCTATAGTTCAGATGTGGCCTGATAAAAAAATAGTATGTGGAAATGGGAGCCCAAAGTCAAAATTTTCTAAGACCTCCATCTCCAGCACTGTGGCCTTTAGAGCATTGACTTGGTTTATGCACTCCTGGTAATGCTTAGTAATGCCAATCCGACTGGAATAATCCTGTGGTGAATCAAGTCCACCTTGCAGATCTGCCTTATAAAGGCTTATGCTTAAAGGACATACTTTTTCCAGATACCTCCTGTATTTCCTGTTTTTTTTTTAAAAAATTATTTATTGGGTTGTTCCAGGCCTTAGTTGCAGCATGCAGGCTGCTTAGTTGAGGCAGGTGGGCTCCTTAGTTGTGGCATGTGGGCTCCTTAGTTGTGGCATGCAAACTCTTAGTTGCTGCATGCATGTGGGATCTAGTTCCCTGACAGAGATCGAACCCGAACCACATGCATTGGGAGCGTGGAATCTTATCCACTGCACCCCAAGGGAAGTCCCTTGTATTTCCTTTTCATATAATTAGAATCCATCTATTTATGTATCTAAATATATATCTGTCTATCATATGTCTATTATCCATATCTTTTTGTGTGCTTCAGTTACTGTCTGGTAGCAGTGTCTCAAATGGTGAGTATGGTGTTAAGGGTAAATTTAGAAGGAGAAGGTAGATCTTTCATTTCTGTGCCATGTTCACAATTATTGCCTTAGGTGGCACTAGAACTGGGTAGAGATAGAAATCAAAGATGGGCACAGTTTGTGCTCTAAAAGGCAAGGTAATTGATAGGTTGCTAGGACAGATAACAGGGCAAATAACCTAATAAGAAGGTCCTGGAAAGAATAATCCAGAAAGGGAGCTAATACTGGGAGTCTGGGAATATAGTCAGAGATCACAAGTTGAGAATATTGGGACTGTTATGAGATAACCTGAAATATTCTACCCACTATTGTAGAGATACCCATTCAGGGCTGATTTTTTTAGGCTGCATCGTCTTTTCTTTCCTCTCTTGCTTCCTTTAGTTGCATTAAAAAAGAATTTGTGAGACACTATGTTCTGGACAGTGGATTTGTTCCCTAAGTACCTTAAAAATGTCTCTGTTAAATTTACATAAGGTCTATAGTTCTTAGCTCTTTCAAATCATTTGTATGCTGTATCTCTTTATTTCCTTGCTTCTACTGTAGATTTACCAAAGTAGTTGAAGATGAGTCAAGTTTAAGATAATATAACAATGAAGATATTGGAAATTTGTTGGACACTTACTATGTTCCAGGTAGTTCCTTACATACATCATCATAATAATCCTGTGGTGAAAACAGAGTAAGTATTATTATCTCCATTTGCAGATAATTCTGGCTCAGAGAAGTTAAGTAACTTGCCTAAGGTCACACAGTTAGTGGGCAGCTGAAAATATTCAAACACAGATGTGCCTAATAATAATAATTCCAGGTGCTTGGGTTCAATAGCAGTGAATGAAGGTGCTTAGATTGCTTCAGGACTGGGGTTTAGTAGTGCAGATATGATTCGGATAAAAGGATAAGGGAATTGAGAGTCCTGGGAAAGAGAGAAATTGAGGTCCATAGTGTCCAAACTAGATAGAGGAGGAAGTGAAGAGAGAGAGAAGTTATGCACAGGGATAAAAGGAGGGGTTGAATGACTTATTGTAGGTCAGAGAATAAGAATAGAAAAAGGAGTAAGAGAACAGAAGGTAGATTGTCTTGGGGTCCATTAGGGAGATGTCTGCATTTTTGTCTCATAGGTAAAGCAGTTTTTGCCCATGGCAGTGTTCAGATGTGGCCAGAGGAGCAGGTGGCTGAAACAGAGTTTGTAAACATTTATTTCTAGTTAAAAAGGTCAAGGAACAATTGGGCTAAGGTAGTGGTTGGACTATTTATACGGACATGAAAATCTCTCTAAATCACATCCGAATTTAAAGTCTTAAAGCAGCTTGGAGCTAGAGTCCTCATAAAAGGACTGAAGCAGTGATCAACAGATAGCATCAAAGCAGAAGGAGAGGATGATATGGCATTTATCTCAAAGGACAACAATTGTGGTAAATAATAAAGGGAGATTTTTGGTCTTGAAGTTGCAAGGAGAGCAAGGAGACTACTAATGCCTCCCCTGGAGATGTGGAGATCACTAGAGAACCAGAGTCACTATTTGATGAAGGTGCAAGAGAGCCAGTCAACTCAAGATTTTCTAATCGTCTCAAATAGAGATTTGAGATTGACCTTTTATTATTTATTGTATTTGTTGATTAGAATTTATTTTTCTCTATTTTTATCTTTACACATGGATAAAAGGAGGGTTTTATTTTGTTCTCAGAAATAAACCCAAACACTTTGAGGCAGTGTGAAATTTTTGAAAGAAAATTTTACTAGAATTCAAGGATCTAATTTTTGTACCTTTATTCATTTAACTCATCATGATCATTTTGTTCTGTAGCTCCATGGTCCTGGGCAGGCAAAAATAGGTGCTATCCCTGGAGTAAGGTGGTATGTCTTTAGGTGGCCCTAGTTAAATGCAAATAAATATTGAACTTTGGAAGAGTAACATATTTATAACCATTATCATTCATGGAATGCAGAGATGTGTAAGTGAAGTTTGGGAGGAGGCAAGAAAAGTTCTTCAGCTTGAACAAAAATGTGAACATGAATATGAGGTGTTACCAGGCTGGATGACAAGGGACGGGCCTAGTTGAGTAGTTTTTGTTGTAATGGTGGGAGTAAGAGTGGTGAAGCACACAGGCTAAATATCCAGAGGCTATTTGTGGTAGCCAATGGGTAGGCTGCTTTGAGGAAAGGGGATAATGAACTGAACATCTACTGTGTACAAAGCCTATGATATATATATATTTTTTTTTGCGGTACGTGGGCCTCGCACTGTTGTGGCCTCTCCTGTTGCGGATCACAGGCTCTGGACGCGCAGACTCAGCAGCCATGGCTCACGGGCCCAGCCGCTCCGCGGCATGTGGGACCTTCCCAGACCGGGGTACGAACCCGTGTCCCCTGCATCGGCAGGCGGACTCTCAACCACTGCGCCACCAGGGAAGCCCGCCTATGATATTTATCATACCAATTTATTCCTCACAAAAACCCTGTAAAGTGGTTGTTCTTATTTTACAGAAGGAAAAAAAGAAAGATCAGAAAAGTTAATAAAATGTCTAAGGTCACACAGCTAGTAAATGGTAGAGCTGGGATTCCAATCCAGGTTTAAATCCAAAGCCCATCTTCTTAATCATTCCAAACTGCAACTTTGCATTAGTAAGTCTAAATAGACTAAAGAAGAAGGAAGGTTATAAGGTGAATCAGTATAAAATAAGAATTAAGTGTATGGACTCTGGAGTCGGACTTCCTGGACTGGCATTCCTGTTCTACCATTTATTAATTATGCAAATAGGAAAGTCATTCAAGCTCTCTGATGTTTAGTTTCTTCATCTGTAAAGCAGAGATGTTAATATCTATTTCCCAGGGATACTGTGAAAATTTAATGGGTTAATCTATATAAATCATTGTATACAATAAATATTAACCAATAAAGGAATAAATATTAACTAATAAAATAACCAGATCTCAGGAAGAATTTCTATATTAATTTATTAAGGTGTAAGAAGCCCAGGAGAAACTTTGTCCACGTCACAATTATGTTATGGGTCAGTACTTTTTTTGGGGGGGAGGGTGGTGGTACGCGGGCCTCTCATTGTTGTGGCCTCTCCCGTTGCGGAGCACAGGCTCTGGACGCGCAGGCTCAGCGCCCATGGCTCACGGGCCAAAGCCGCTCCGCGGCATGTGGGATCTTCCCGGACCGGGGCACGAACCTGTGTCCCCTGCCCTGGCAGGCGGACTCTCAACCACTGCGCCACCAGGGAAGCCCTGGGTCAGTACTTTTATGAATGTGTGAGTGCCAATTACCAATGAGTGTTTCTTCTTCAAGAGGTTTTTTTAATCTGGCCCTTGGTAAATATTAGCAATGTGGTTCTTGTCCTCTGTTTATGACAATAGACAGAACCAAATATAATTTATGTGTCTTTGGTTTTACCCCCTTGTTAAACAGTCGACTCAGTCAAGTAACTTGCCTAATTACTAGGAAAAAATAGTTGAATTGCCAATTTACACTTTTGGTGCTAGGTCAATTAATAAATCAGAAGAAACACACAACAACATAATTTTATTAAAATTTTCACTTTTCATCCATATAGGCATCCACCATAGAGAACTGGCACCCATAATGTTTTCTTTACTCTCAGGTACCTATTAGCTCTAAGAAGTACAAATTATCATATGTCCTGGGAAAAGAATAATAAAAAGAAGGTGCACTAATCCTACTGAAATTGGGACTCTGTAGATCTGATATTTTCTGAGGTCTTCAAAGAGCTTTGAAAGATTTCAGAGAGTAAGAGAATTCCATTTTTTTATGTGAAAACAGACTTCTGCCACCCAACTGAGTGTGTGGCATCTTCCAGATTTTGCCAGCATTGGCTTATGATCTGAGCTATACACTCACTGAAGCAAGGTGGGACTCTAAGAGGAAAAACTTTAAAGTCTAAGTGTGTTTACTTTTCATTTTGGTGAAAGTTTGGGCTACATTCAGTTGAACAAGGGTTTGCTGATTTCCTTAATTCTACTTCTCCTCAGAGCTAATTCCTCATAGAAACCAGTATTTGTATATACTCATTATTTTTCCTCAGTGGGCAGAAGCTTCCACAAATGTGCAGCTGGATATTTGTTTCCATTTCACACATTTCCAGACACTTATTAGTTAAAAGCAACTTTTGTTAACTGAAAGAGTTTGAATCAGCCCCAAAGTACAAAGGAGAGATTCCATGGAACAAGAGTCAGACTCAATTACTTGTAGTTAGGTAGATAGACAGGTCTACCCCATTCTACCTTCTGATTTCTGCTATTTCTCCTCAGAATCCATCTTACAACTAGAGAGCATTGAGGAGTGGGCCATATTACATTTAAATGTATACCTTCCCCCTCAGCTATGCATTTCCCAACTTCAGTCAAAGTGAAACAGAATCAATAAAATTGTTTCATCTGCTATCTTTCTACTTTCACTGTATTCCTAAGCAGAAATCATTTGGTTATTATCAACGTGGTCAAAGTAAATTCATTCAATACTCACAGGATCAACACCACCTTTGAACAGACGTGGGCAGGTGAGGAAAGAAAATCTTGGTCCCCCTTCCTATGATCAAACTGGGAAAATGAGAAGGACATGTTTACTATCTAAAACAGGTGGTAAATAATTAAGAAGTTGATTAAGCCTTGGAAACAACAAATAGAATTGGAATGAAGAGAAGGGAGATCTCAGTGGAGAATTATCAGAGAATATTTCATAGAGGAATGTAATTAGGACTTGAGTGTGGGTAGGAATAGGATAGATAGAGGAAATAATAATAAAATACTAGGTGGGGGTAGGGGAAGCTGCATAGAATGAACAAAACACCTGAAGATAGACAAAGGAATGTACATGGGACTATAATGAGACGACCTGGGAGGAAGCAAAAGTATTGAGGTGGCAGTCTTATTTAAATCACAGTTAGATTATTCTCCATTGAATGAAGTGAGTGAATGGAAAGTCGGTAAAGATTGTTAAAATACAGATTGCTGGGCCTCACTCCCAGAGTTTCTGATTTCGTAGGTCTAGGTGCAGGCAGAAATCTTGCAGTTATTTATTTATTTACTTACTTACTTTTATTATTTATTTATTTATTTATTTTTACATCTTTATTGGAGTATAATTGCTTTACAATGGTGTGTTAGTTTCTGCTTTATAACAAAGTGAATCAGTTATACATATACATATGTTCCCATATATTTTCCCTCTTGCGTCTCCCTCCCTCCCACCCTCAATATCCCACCCCTATAGGTGGTCACAAAGCACGGAGTTGATCTCCCTGTGCTATGCCACTGCCTCCCACTAGCTATCTATTTTACGTTTGGTAGTGTATATATGTCCACGCCACTCTCTCACTTTGTCACAGCTTACCCTTCCCCCTCCCAATATCCTCAAGTCCATTCTCTAGTAGGTCTGTGTCTTTATACCCATCTTACCCCTAAGTTCTTCATGACATTTTTTTCCTTAGATTCCATATATAAGTGTTAGCATACGGTATTTGTCTTTCTCTTTCTGCCTGACTTCACTGTGTATAACAGACTCTAGGTCCATCCACCTCACTACAAATAACTCAATTTCATTTCTTTTTATGGCTGAGAAATATTCCATTGTATATATGTTCCACATCTTCTTTATCCATTCATCTGATGATGGACACTTAGTTTGTTTCCATCTCCTGGTTATTGTAAATAGAGCTGCAATGAATATTTTGGTACATGACTCTTTTTGAATTATGGTTTTATCAGGGTATATGCCCCATACTGGGATAGCTGGGTCATATGGTAGTTCTATTTGTAGTTTTTTAAGGAACCTCCATATTGTTCTCCATAGTGGCTGTACCAATTCCCATTCCCACCAGCAATGCAAGAGTGTTCCATTTTCTCCACACCATCTCCAGCATTTATTCTTTCTAAATTTTTTGATGATGGCCATTCTGACCGGTGTGAGATGATATCTCATTGTAGTTTTGATTTGCATTTCTCTAATGATTTTGAGCATTCCTTCATGTGTTTGTTGGCAATCTGTATATCTTCTTTGGAAAAATGTCTATTTAGGTCTTCTTCCCAGTTTTGGATTGGGTTGTTTGTTTTTTTTGCTATTGAGTTGCATGAGCTGCTTGTAAATTTTGGAGATTAATCCTCTGTCAGTTGCTTCATTTGCAAAATTTTCTCCCATTCTGAGGATTGTCTTTTGGTCTTGTTTATGGTTTCCTTTGCTGGGCAAAAGCTTTGAAGTTTCATTAGGTCCATTTGTTTATTGTTGTTTTTATTTCCATTTCTCTAGGAGGTGGGTCAAAAAGGATCTTGCTGTAATTTATGTCATAGAGTGTTCTGCCTATGTTTTCCTCTAAGAGTTTGATAGTTTCTGGCCTTACATTTAGGTCTTTAATCCATTTTGAGCTTATTTTTGTGTATGGTGTTAGGGAGCGTTCTCTTCTCATACTTTTACATGCACCTGTCCAGTTTTCCCAGCACCACTTATTGAAGAGGCTGTCCTTTCTCCACTGTACATACCTGCCCCCTTTATCAAAGATAAGTTGACCATATTTGAGTAGGTTTATCTCTGGATTTTCTATCCTGTTACATTGATCTATCTTTCTTTTTTGTGCCAGTACCATACTGTCTTGATTACTGTAGCTTTGTAGTATAACCTGCAGTCAGGGAGCCTGATTCCTCCAGCTCCGTTTTTCATTCTCAAGATTGCTTTGGTTATTCGGGGTCTTTTGTGTTTCCATACAAATTGTGAATTTGTTTGTTCTAGTTCTGTAAAAAATGCCAGTGGTAGTTTGATAGGGATTACATTGAACCTGTAGATTGCTTCGGGTAGTTGAGTCACTTTCACAATGTTGATTCTTCCAATCCAAGAATATGGTATATCTCTCCATCTATTTGTATCATGTTTAATTTCTTTCATCAGTGTCTTATAATTTTCTGCATTCAGGTCTTTTGTCTCCTTAGGTAGGTTTATTCCTAAATATTTTATTCTTTTTATTGCAGTGGTAAATGAGAGTGTTTTCTTCATTTCACTTTCAGATTTTTCATCATTAGTGTATAACAATGCCAGAGATTTCTGTGCATTCATTTTGTATCCTGCTACTTTACCACATTCATTGGCTAGCTTTAGTAGTTTTCTGGTAGCATCTTTAGGATTTTCTATATATAGTATCATGTCTTCTACAAATAGTGACAGTTTTAATTCTTCATTTCCGATTTGGATTCCTTTTATTTCCTTTTTTTCTCTGATTGTTGTGTGTAAAATTCCCAAAACTGTGTTGAATAAGCATGGTGAGAGTGGGCTACCTGGCCTTTTCCTTAGTCTTAGTGGAAATGCTTTCAGTTTTTCACCATTGAGGAGGATGTTGGCTGTAGTTTTGTCATATATGGCCTTTAGTATGTTGAGGAAAGTTCCCTCTATGCCTACTTTCCGCAGGGTTTTTATCGTAAATGGATGTTGAATTTTGTTGAAAGCTTTCTCTGCATCTATTGAGATGATCATATGGTTTTTCTCCTTCAGTTTGTTAATATGGTGTATCACGTTGATTGATTTGTGTATATTGAAGAATGCTTGCATTCCTGGAATAAACCCCACTTATCATGGTGTATGATCCTTTTAATGTGCTGTTGGATTCTGTTTGCTAGTATTTTGTTGAGGATTTTTGCATTTATGTTCATCAGTGATATTGGCCTGTAGTTTTCTTTCTTTGTGACATTCTTGTCTGGTTTTGGTACCAGGGTGATGTTGGCCTCATAGAATGATTTTGGGAGTGTTCCTCCCTCTGGTATATTTTGTAAGATTTTGAGAAGGATAGGTGTTAGCTCTTCTCTAAATGTTTGATAGAATTCACCTGTGAAGCCATCTGGTCCTGGGCTTTTGTTTGTTGGAAGTTTTTTTTTTTTTTTTTTTTTTTGCAGTACACGTTTCTGTCACTGTTGTGGCCTCTGCAATTGTGGAGCACAGGCTCCGGACGTGCAGGCTCAGCAGCCATGGCTCACAGGCCCAGCTGCTCCGTGGCATGTGGGATCTTCCCGGACCGGGGCATGGACCCGTGTCCCCTGCATCGGCAGGTGGACTCTCAACCACTGAGACACCAGTGAAGCCCTGTTGGAAGATTTTTAATCACAGTTTCAATTTCAGTGCTTGTGATTGGTATGTTCATATTTTCTATTCCTTCCTGGTTCAGTCTTGGCAGGTTGTGCATTGCTAAGAATGTATCCATTTCTTCCAGGTTGTCTATTTTATTGGCAGATAGTTGCTTGTAGTAATCCCTCATGATCTTTTGTATTTCTTCAGTGTCAGTTGTTACTTTTCCTTTTTCATTTCTAATTCTATTGATTTGATTCTTCTCCCTTTTTTTCTTGATGAGTCTGGCTAATGGTTTATCAACTTTGTTTATCTTCTCAAAGAACCAGCTTTTAGTTTTATTAATCTTTGCTGTCGCTTCCTTCATTTCTTTTTCATTTATTTCTTATCTAATCTTTATGATTTCTTTCCTTCTGCTAAATTTGTGGTCTTTTTGTTCTTCTTTCTCTAATTACTTCAGGTGCAACGTTAGGTTTTTATTCGAGATGTTTGCTATTGCTTAAGGTAGGACTGTATTGCTGTAAGCTTCCCTCTTAGAACTGCTTTTGCTGCATCCCAAAGGTTTTGGGTCATCGTGTCTCCCTTGTTATTTGTTTGTAGGTATTTTTTTATTTCCTCTTTGATTTCTTCAGTGATCACTTCGTTATTAAGTAGTGTATTGTTTAGCCTCCATGTGTGTGTATTTTGTACATATCTTTTCCTGTAATTGACATCTAGTCTCATAGCATTGGGGTCAGAAAAGATACTTGATATGATTTTAATTTTCTTAAATTTACGAAGGCTTGATATGTGACCCAAGATATGATCTATCCTGGAGAATGTTCCATGTGCACTTGAGAAAAATGTTTATTCTGTTGTTTTTAGATGGAATGTCCTGTAAATATCAATTAAGTCCATCTTGTTTAATGTATCATTTAAATCTTGTGTTTCCTTATTTATTTTCATTTTGGATGATCTGTCCATTGGTGAAAGTGGGGTGTTAAATTCCCCTACTCTGAATGTGTTACTGTCAATTTACCGTTTTATTGCCGTTAGTATTTGCCTTCTGTATTGAGATGCTCCTATGTTGGGTGCATAAATATGTAGAATTGTTATATCTTCTTCTTGGATCGATCCCTTGATCATTATGTAGTGTCCTTCTTTGTCTCTTGTAATAGTCATTATTTTAAAGTCTATTTTGTCTCATATGAGAATTGCTACACCAGCTTTCTTTTGGTTTCCATTTGCAAGGAATATCTTTTTCCATCCACTCACTTTCTGTCTCTATGTGTCCCTAGGTCTGAAGTGGGTCTCTGGTAGACAGCATATATATGGGTCTTGTTTTTGTATCCATTCAGCCAATCTGTGTCTTTTGGTGGGAGCATTTAATCCATTTACATTTAAGGTAATTATCGATATGTATGTTCCTATTCCCATTTTCTTAATTGTTTTGTGTTTGTTATTGCAGGTCTTTTCCTTCTCTTATGTTTCTTGCCTAGAGAAGTTCCTTTAGCATTTGTTGTAAAGCTAGTTTGGTGGTGCTGAACTCTCTCAGCTTTTGCTTTTCTGTAAATGTTTTAATTTCTCCATCAAATGTAAATGAGATCCTTGCTGAGTAGAGTAATCTTGGTTGTAGGTTTTTCTCCTTCATCTCTTTAAATATGTCCTGCCAGTCCCTTCTGGCTTTCAGAGTTTCTGCTGAAAGATCAGCTGTTAATCTTACAGGGATTCCCTTGTGTGTTATTTGCTTTTTTTTGGTACTTTTAATATTTTTCTTTGTATTTAATTTTTTAAAGTTTGATTAATATGAGTCTTGGCATGTTTCTCCTTGGATTTATCTTGTATCGGACTCTCTGTGCTTCCTGGGCTTGATTAACTATTTCCTTTCCCATATTAGGGTAGTTTTCAACTATAATCTCTTCAAATATTTTCTCCGTCCCTTTCTTTTTCTCTTCTTCTTCTGGGACCCCTGTAATTCGATTGTTGGTGCATTTAATGTTGTCCCAGAGGTCTCTGAAACTGTCTTCAATTCTTTTCATTCTTTTTTCTTTATTCTGCTCTGCAGTAGTTATTTCCACTATTTTGTCTTCCAGGTCACTTATCCGTTCTTCTCCCTCATTTATTCTGGTAGCGATCCCTTCTAGAGTATTTTTAATTTCATTTATGGTGTTGTTCATCATTGTTTGTTTCCTCTTTTGTTCTTCTAGGTTCTTGTTAAATGTTTCTTGCATGTTCTCTATTCTATATTCAAGATTTTGGATCATCCTTACTACCATTACTCTGAATTCTTTTTCAGGTAGAGTCCATATTTCCTCTTCATTTGTTAGGTCTCATGGGTTTTTATCTTGCTCCTTCATCTTCTGTGTGTTTTTCTGTCTTCTTATTTTGCTTATCTTACTGTGTTTGGGGTCTCCTTTTGGCAGGCTGCAGGTTTGTAGTTCCCATTGTTTCTGGTGTCTGTCCCCAGTGGCTAAGGTTGGTTCAATGGGTTGTGTAGGCTTCCTGGTAGAGGGGACTAGTGCCTGTGTTTGGGTGGATGAGGCTGGTCCTTGTCTTTCTGGTGGGCACATCCACGTCTGGTGGTGTGTTTTGGGGTGTTTGTGGCCTTATTATGATTTTAGGCAGCCTCTCTTCTAATGGGTGTGGTTGTGTTCCTGTCTTGCTACTTGTTTGACATAGGGTGTCCAGCACTCTAACTTGCTGGTTGCTGAGTAAAGCTGGGTGTTGGTGTTGAGTTGGAGGTCTCTGGGAGATTTTTGCTGTTTGATATTATGTGGAACTGGGAGGTCTCTTGTTGATCAGTGTCCTGAAGTTGGCTTTCCCACCTCAGAGGCACAGCACTGCCTCCTGGCTGCAGCACCAAGAGCCTTCATCCACACGGCTCAGAATAAAAGGAAAAAAATAGTAGAAAGAAAGAGGATAAAATAAAATAAAATAAGATAAAATAACATAAAGTTATTAAAATAAAAAAATAATTATTAAGAAAAAAATTTTTAAAAAGTAAAACAAAAAACAAACAAACAAAAAAACAGGTGGACAGAACCCTAGGACAAATGGTGAAAGCAAAGCTATACAGACAAAATTTCACACAGAAGCATACACATACACACTCACAAAAAGTGGAAAAATTAATAAATCTTGCTCTCAAAGTCCACCTCCTCAGTTTGGGATGATTCATTGTCTATTCAGGTATTCCACTGATGCAGGGTACATCAAGTTGTTTGTGGAGACTTAATCCGCTGCTCCTGAGACTGCTGGGAGAGACTTTTCTTTCTCTCTCTGTTCGCACAACTCCCGGGGTTCAGCTTTGGATTTGGACCCGCCTCTTCATGTAGGTTGCCTGAGGGCATCTGTTCTTCTTTCATAGAGGACGGGCTTAAAGGAGCCGCTGATTCAGGGGCTCTGGCTCACTCTGGCTGGGGGAATGAGGGGTACGGGGTGAGCCTTTGGCGACAGATGCCAGCAGGATGCTGCATCAGCCTGAGGTGTGCTGTGAATTCTCCCGGGGAAGTTGTCCCTGGATCCCAGGACCCTGGCAGTGGTGGGCTGCACAGGCACCCTGGAAGGGAGGTGTGGATAGTGACCTGTGCTCGCACACAGGCTTCTTGTTGGCAGCAGCAGCAGCCTTAGCGTCTCATGTGCGTCTCTGGGGTTCACGCTCTTTGCTGTGGCTCACGCCCATCTCTGGAGCTCTTTTAAGCGGTGCTCTTAATCCCCTCTCCTCGTGCACCAGGAAACAAAGAGGGAAGAAAAAGTCTCTTGCCTCTTCGGCAGGTGCAGACTTTTCCCGGAATCCCTCCCGGCACGCTGTGGTGCACTAACTCCTTCAGGCTGTGTTCACACTGGCAGTCCTCTTCCTGCGATCCGACCGAAGCCCGAGCCTCAGTTCGCAGCCCCACCTGCCCCGGCGGATGAGCAGACAAACCTCTCGGGCTGGTGAGCGCTGGTCAGCTCTGATCCTCTGTGCAGGAATCTCTCCGCTTTGCCCTCTGCACCCCTGTTACTGTGCTCTCCTCCGCGGCTCCGAAGCTTTCCCCCTCCACCACCCACAGTCTCCACCCACGGAGGGCCTTTCTAGTATGTGGAAACCTTTCATCCTTCACAACTCCCTCCCACTGGTGCAGGTCTCATCCCTATTATTTTGTCACTGTTTATTCTTTTTTTCTTTTGCCCTACCCTGGTACGTGGGGGAGTTTCTTGCCTTTTGGGAGTTCTGAGGTCTTCTGCCAGCATTCAGTGGGTGTTCTGTAGGAGTTGTTCCACGTGTAGATGTATTTCTGATGTATCTGTGGGGAGAAAGGTGATCTCCTCGTGTTACTCTTCTGCCATCGTCCCCCTCTCCCCTATAGTACAATTTTGAACTGACTTTTAAAACAATTTTGGAACTATATTTCAGGTTGCATTTGAGGGCGGGTGAATGAGAGAGAAGAGATAGGTTGTAGTTCAGAGAAGGCATCAGGAGACGTGGGTTCCGGTCTTCTTTTTACCCGGGTCACCTGTGTTCCTGGTTCTCTGGGGGCTTAGCCTGCTTTTTTTTTTTTAAAAAAAAAAATTATTTATTTTATTTATTTTTGGTTTTGTTGGATCTTCGCTGCTGCGCATGAGCTTTCTCTATTTGCAGCGAGTGGGGGCTACTCTTCATTGTAGTGCGCAGGCTTCTCATTGTGGTGGCTTCTCTTGTACAGAGCACAGGCTCTAGGTGTGTGGGCTTCAGTAGTTGCAGCATGTGGGATCAGTAGTTGTGGCTCATAGGCTCTAGAGCACAGGCTCAGTAGTTGTGGTGTATGGGCTTAGTTGCTCTGTGGCATGTGGGATCTTCCCAGACCAGGTATCGAACCCATGTCCCCTGCATTGGCAGGCAGATTCTCAATCACTGCATCACCAGGGAAGCCCCAGAATATTTGCATTTCTGACAAATTGCCAAGTGACTGATGTTGCTGCTCGGGAGACCACACAATGAGAACCAATGATCTAATCCAGAGAACTTTGAAACAGACAACTTTATTATCATTGTTCTTCAACCACAGATTAAATCTGTAAGATTAAGAAAAGTTACCTATAGGACTATCAAAGCTGTCTGTATCCATACATTTTTATAGTCGCCATTTCCCCAAATTAGAAGTGTTAATGGTATTCCAGCTGAAGATGATGATGTAGAATAATCCTGAACTCACATCCTCCATGGACACACTGAATCTACAGCCTCATATGTTTCCCTCAAGGAGTTTTATGTTGTCACGTCTTATATTTAGGTCTTTAAACCATTTTGGGTTTATTTTTGTATATGGTGTGAGTGTTCTAATTTTGTGGCAGGAATGGGGACCACTTCCAGGGCCCGGGAGTGGGCTCTTATCTAACACTTGGAAATGAATTGTCCAAGGAGACGCACATGATGACAAAGCAAGAGACTTTATTGGGAAGGGGCATCCTGGTGGAGAGCAGGAGGGTAAGGGAACCCAGGAGGACTGCTCTGCGATGTGGCTTACAGTCTTGAGTTTTATGGTGATGAGATTAGTTTTCTGGTTGTCTCTGGCCAATCATTCTGAGTCAGGGTCCTTCCTGGTGGTACACGCATCACTGAGCCAAGCTGGATTCCAGCGAGGAGGATTCTAGGAGGTTGGTAGGACATATGGACATATGACCTTTCCTGAATTCTTCCGGTCGGTGGGAGCTTGTTAGTTCCATGTTCCCCAATAGGACCTGCTGTCATAAAATAATTCATGCAAATGGTTACTGTGGTGCCTGGCCAGGGTGGGTGGTTTCAGTCAGTGTTTCCCATATGTAGATGTACAGCTTTCCTAATACAACTTGTCACAGAGACTGTCTTTTCTGCATTGTATATTCTTGCCTCCTTTGTCATAGATTAATTGACCATTGGTGAGTGGGATTATTTATCTATTCTTCTCCATTGATCTAAATCACTGTTTTTGTGCCAATATCACATGTTTATATTGAATGTTACTGTAGCTTTGTAGTATAGCCTTAAGTCTGGAAGGGTGATGCCTTCCAGACTTAAGGCTATAGACACAGCTCTGTACTTTTCCTCAGGATTGCTTTGGCAATTCTGAGCCTTTTGTGATGCCACAAAATTTTAGGATTATTAGTTCTAGTTCTGTGAAACATGTCATGGATATTTTGATAGGGATAACATTAAATCTGTATATTGCTTTGGGTAGTATTTTCATTTAAATTATATTAATTCTTCCAACCAAGAGCATGGGATGTCTTTTCATTTCTTTGTATCACCTTCAATTTCCTTTATCAGTGTTCTATAGTTTTCAGTGTATAGGTCTTTCATGTCCTTGGTTAAGTTTATTCCTGGATATTTTATTTTAGTTTTTGGATGCAATTTTAAATGAGATTGTTTTTTACTTTCTCTTTCTGATACTTCATTATTAGTGTAAAGAAATGCAACAAATTTCTGTATATTAATTAGGAGTGCCTGTAAGGAACCATTTCCTGCTACCTTGCTGAATTCATTTATTAGTTCTAATAGTTTTTGTGTGGAGACTTTAGGGTTCTCTATATAGAATATCATGTCATCTGCAAATAGTAACAGTTTTACCTCTTACCTTCCAATTTGGATATATTTTACTTGTTTTTCTCATCTGATTGCTATGGCTAGCACTTCCAATACTATGTCAAATAGAAGTGTTGAGAGTGGGCATCCTTATCTTGTTCCTAAACTTAGCAGAGTAGCTTTCAGATTTTCACTGTTGAGTATTATGTTGGCTGTGGGTTTGTCATAAATGACTTTTATTATGTTGAGATATGTTCCTTCTGTACCCATTTTGGTGATGGTTTCTATCATGAATGAACGTTGAATTTTGTCAAATGCTTTTTCTGTGTCTATTGAGATGATCATGTGGTTTTTTTTCTTTCCTTTTGTTAATGTAGTGTATCACATTGATTGATTTGTGTTTGTTGAACATCCTTGTGACCCTGGAATGTATCCAACTTGATCAGGGTGTATGATTCTTTTTATGTATTCATGGATTCCCTTTACTAATTTTTTTTTTTTTTTTTTTTTTTTTTTTTTGCGGTACACGGGCCTCTCACTGTTGTGGCCTTTCCCGTTGTGGAGCACAGGCTCCGGACGTGCAGGCCCAGCGGCCGTGGCTCACGGGCCCAGCCACTCCGCAGCATGTGGGATCTTCCCAGACCGGGCCATGAACCCGTGTCCCCTGCATCGGCAGGCAGACTCTCAACCACTGCACCACCAGGGAAGCCCCTTTTACTAATATTTTGATGGGAATATTTGCATCGCTATTCATCGAGGATATTGGCCTGTAATTTTCTTTTTTTTTACTGTCTTTGTCTGGTTTTCATATCCAGGTGATGGTGGCTTCATAGAATGAATTTGGGAGTGTTCCCTTCTTCTCAATTTTTTGAAATAGTCTGAGAAGGATAGGTATAAGTTCTTATATGTTTGGTAGAATTGTTTGGTAGAATTCCTCAGTCAAGCTGTCTGGTCCTGGACTTTGTTTTCATGTTTTTTTTTGTTTTTACAGATTCTATTTCATTTCTAGTGGTCAGTCTGTTCAATTTATCTGTTTCTTCTAGACTTGATTTTGGCAGCCTGTATGTTTCTAGAAACTTGTCAATTTTTTCTAGGTTGTCCAATTTGTTGGCATGTAACTGTTCATATTATTCTCTTATAGAGTTTTGTATATCTATGGTATCAGTAGTTATTTCTCCTCTTTTTTTTTTATTTTGTTTGTTTGGGTCTTCTCTGTTTTCTTCTTAGTGAGCCTGGCTAGAGGTTTGTCAATTTTGTTTATCTTTTCAAAAAACCAATTCTTGGTATTATGGCTCTTTCTATTTTTTTTAATCTCTATTTTGTTTGTTTCCTCTTTGACCTTTATTATTTCCTTCCTTTTGCTGACTGCGTTTTGTTTGGTCTTCGTTTTCTAATTCTTTTCAATGGTAGGTTACAGTGTTTATTTGAGATTTTTCTCGTTTCTTGAGGAAGGCCTATATCACTACGAACTTCCCTCTTAGAGCTGCTTTTGCTGCATTCCATAACTTTTGTAATGTTGTGTTTTCATTTTCCTTTGTCTAGAGGTATTTTCTGATTTCTTATTTGATTTCATCTTTGACCCATTGGTTTCTTAAGTAGAATATTATTTAGTCTCCATGTGTTCATTCTACTTTCATACCATTTTGACCAGAAAAGATGCTTGAAATAATATATATCATCAATTTGTTGAGGCTTGTTTCATGACCCAATATGTAGTCTATCCTGTAGAATGCTCCATGAATGCTTGAAAAGAATGTGTATTCTACTTTTTTTGGATGTACTGGCCTGTGGATATCAATTAAGTCCAAAAGGACTATTGTGTCATTTTAGGACCTTTGTTGCCTTAATGATTTTCTGTCTGAATGATCTGTCCATTGAGGTCGGTGGGGTGTTAAATTCTCCTACTATTGTTATATTATTGCCATTTCTTCCCTTTATGTCTGTTAGTATTTGTTTTATATAATTAGGTGCATATATGTGAATAAGTGTAATACCAATAAGTGTAATACCCTCCTCTTGTATCAGTCCCTTTATCATTTTAAAATGCTCTTCTTTGTCTTTCTTTATGGCCTTGGTTTTAAGGTCTACTTTGTCTTATATGAGTATTGCTATCCTCACTTGCTTGTCATTTCCATTTTCATGAAATATCTTTTCCCATCCTCTCACTTTCAGTCTGTGTGTCTTTTGCCCTGAAGTGAGTCTGTTGTAGGGAACATATTGTAGATTCTTGTTTATTTATCCAATCTGCCACTCTATGTTGTTTGATCAGAGCATTCAGTCCTTTGACATTTAAGGTAATTATTGATACATATGTACTTATTGCCATTTTAATCCTTGTTTTCCACTTGTTTTTGTAATTCTTCTTTGTTCATTTCTTCTTCTTTTTGCTCTTCCTTTTGTGGTTTGATGATTTTCTCTTCTATTATGCTTGAGTTACTTTATTTTCATTATTTGTGAATCTATTGTATATTTTTGATTTGTGCTTACCATGGAGTTCAAGTATGTTGACCCATGACTATATCTACTTGCTTTAATCTGATATTCATTCAAAAGTTCAAACACATCTAAAAGATTTACATTTTTATACTCCATTCCCCCACATTTTGTGATTTTGATGTCCTATTTTACATCATGCTTATCCTTCTGCTGTTAATTGTAGTTAAAATCGTTTTTACAATTTTTTATTGTTTTTAATCTATGTATTGGCTTATTTGAGAGATCATTAATCCTTTTATATATTTACTTTTCCTATTGTGATTTTCTCTTTTCTATCCATTCTTGCTTCTTTTTTATTTAGATAATACCGTTCAATATTTCTTTTAGGCCAGGTTTAGTATTGCTGAGTTCTTTTAGTTTTTGTTTGTCTGAGAAATTCTTTATCTCTCTTTCTATTCTAAAATATAATCTTGATGGGTAAAGTATCCTAGGTTGCAGGGTTTTCTCTTTCAGGAGTTTAAATATATTATGCCACTCCTTTCTGGCCTGCAAAATTTCTGCAGAGAAATCAGCTGATAGCCTTATAGTGGGTTTCCTTGTTAATGCCTCTGCTTTTCTCCTACTGCCTTTAGAATCTTTTCTTTGTCTCTACCTTTTGCCATTTAATTATGCTATGTCTTGGTGTGGATCTGTTTGGGTTTCTCTTGTTTGGGATCCTCTGTGCTTCCCGTACCTGGATATCTGTTTCCTTTTTTAGGTTTGGGAAGTTTTCAGCCATAATTTCTCCTTCAAATACATTTCAATCCCCCTTGCTCTCTCTACCCCTTCTGGAACCCCTATTATGTTTAGGTTGACACATTTTATATCACCCCATAGACCTTGTATGTTGCTTTAATTTTTTATCATTTTTCTTTTTTTCTGCTGTTCTGATTAGATGATTTCCATTACTCTGCCTTTCAGATCACTTATTCATTCTTCTGTGTCATTTAGTCTGCTATTCGTTGCTTATAGATTGTCTTTTCTCTCAGCAATTGAATTGTGCATTTCTGAGTGGTTCTTTATAGTTCCTGATTCCTTTTTTCAGTGATCTGTACTTCTGGCAATAATCTTAATTCAGTTAGCCTTTTTATTTAACCTCCTTTTTGAACCTGAGGTCTAGTAGATTGGTGAGCTCTGTTTTATTGTTTTTTCTTTCAGGGGATTTATCTTGTTCTTTTATTTGAGAGTAGACCCCTCTGCCTTTCCATTTTACTTAACTTTCTCTGTTTCTGTGAATTTAGGAGAAATAGTTATATACTGTGGTCTTGAAGGGGTGTTTTTATGTAGTAGCATCCCTGTGTAGACTGTGCATGTCCAATATTTTTGGTGTGAGGGCTGGTTTCATTACAGACAACAGCCACATCTTTCCTCAGAGTGTGCTGGCCATTTTCCCCTTGATAGGGGTTGTGGTTGGTGTTGTAGTATCTAGAGCCTGTGCTGGACATGAGATGGAACTTCCTCTCTGCTCCATGGTTGTCACTGCCCTGTCAGGGGATTGGTCTTCTCCCCTGTTGTTAGAGTAGAAGCCCTGAGGGTTGGGTTCAATCAGGCTCCATTGCCCTTGAGTACATGTTCTCACCCAAAGAAGGTTGTTGCTGAAGGAAGTGAGGCTTTTGCAGTCACAGAGGACTTATGTGCTGCCTGTGTAGGCATCCATGGTTCCACTCAGAAATAGCCCAAGATTGCATCCCTTTCTCTGTTGTGTTCATCCCAGATCTAGTGCAAGGCTGTGGTGTGGATTAGGCTGAGGCTGGCGTTGAGACATTGAGGCTGCAGGAATTGAGGTGGCTGCAATGCTGCTGCCTCAGATCTGAGCTGCTTTGGTGGCAGACTTCTCCCAGGACTTCTCTTCCCCAGATCTAGTGTTAACCTGAAGTGTAGAGTGGATGGAGCTAGGACACTTTCACTGGGAAATGAACCTCTGTGTACTCCTGAGTGTGGTGACAGTGGCCATCCCCACCTCATCCAGACCACATCCAAAACTCTCCAGACTGTCTCTGCATAGCTACGTCAAGTCCTCTCCCAGGACTGGTCTGCCAAAGATTCAGTGCTTAGGTGCTGCCCATTCCTGTGGCACTTCTTTGCATACACACTGACAATGCCCATCACAGCTATATCCACTGCCCTGTGTGCGTGCTGATGATGGCCTCCATAGCTCTGCCTGGATCATACCCCAGGCTCCCTGGTCTGTCTCTGCAGCTAGACTGAGTCTCTGCCCAGGTCTTGCACCAGGCTGTGGTATAGAGTGAATGGAGCCAGAGTGTTCACCTCTTTGGATTGGGAAATGCAGTGAGGTGGCAGCCGTTAGTGCAAGGCTCTCTCTGCCCTGATTGTTAGCAAGGCAGCATGCACACACTCCTTGCAAGTAGATTCTAGGCTTCTCCAGCCCTTCTACTTGTTGCAGCAGATTTTCCAGCATGCAAGGGGGCCCATCCCCTCTGCACAGGACCCCAAGGCTGGAATGCCCAGATTGGATTGTGGTTTGACCTTCCCATTCCCAAGGATGAGGGTCCTCCTGTGTGGACCTTCTCCTCCTTACAGATCCCTACCAGGGGTCCATGTCCTGACACAATGCCTTTTTTTTCTGTCCTACCCAATTACATGGAAATCTTTCTTGCAGCTTTGGTTGTATAGGAGTCCTTCTGCTAGCTTCCAGTTAACGTTCCATGGGAATTGTTCCACATGTAGATGTATGTTTGATGTGTTTGTGCAGGGAGGTGAGCTACACATCCTCCTACTCTGCCATCTTGACCCTAATCCACCCTGGCTTTTGATGCCGCCACACAGAGGACATATCCCTGTATAGCATGATTCTGGTGACCTGGGGTTTGTGTTCACAGGTTCAGTGGAATGGTAGCAAACAAAGAAATAGTTCCTAACTGGTTATCACCTGACACCTCAGTGCAGAGGAGCAGACAGAAATGCACATCTCCCAGTCTTTCCCTGAAAGAAGTATATTTGCAAACTTAAAAGCTGTTGCTCAAGGTTCCAGCTTCCAATCAGCCTCACTCCAGGTGCTGACTGAAGTCATCCCTCTTGGGACATGGACAGGTCTTGGCACACTCTCAACTACTGAGAACCACTAAGAACAAAGTAGACTGCTTGGACAATCACAAAGGTTTGAAAGACAACCACAAGCTAAGGCAAGGTTAAATGATGTTTTATCTCCTATATGAGACCACTCCTTCAAGACTAGGAGAGGTGGCTATTTAATCTAATGCACAGAAACAAAGACAGAGAGCCAAGGAAAGTGAAGAAACAGGGGAATACATTTTAAACAAAAGGACAAGATAAAACCTAAAGCAAAACAAAAAAAAACTTTTAAAAAATGGAGATAAGTGGTATACCTGATAAAGAATTAAAAATAACAATCATAAGGTTGTTTACCAAATTTCAGAGAAGAATGAGTGAACAAAGTGATAATTTCAACAGAGAAAAAATATAAGGAAGTGCCATATAGAAGTCACACAGCAGAAAAATAAAATAAGTGAACTAAAAAATACAATAGAGGCATTCAACAGCAAATCAGATGAAGTAGAAGAAATGATCAGTGAACTCAAAGCCAAGGTAGTGAAAAATCACCTAATGAGATATCAAAGAGAAAAAAATAATAAAATAATTGTGAAGATAACTTAAAGGAATTGTGGAACAATATCAAGCAGATCATCTTTTGCATTATAAGATTCCTAAAGGGAGAAGAGACATTAACTCTTTTAGCTTTTGCTTCTCTGGAAACTCTATCTCTTCTTCAATTTTAAAGGAAATATTTACCAGATAGGGTTCTTGGTTGGCATTTTATATAAACATTATATATATATATGTATATATATATATATATTATGGAATATTATATTATATATAATGGAATATTAGTCAGCCATATAAAAATAGAAAAGAAGATTATCCTGTTGTTTGCAACAACATGGATGAACCTTGAAGGCATTATGTTAGGTGAGATACATTGGACAGAGAAAGACAAATACCATATGATCTCACTTATATGTGGAATCTAGAGCAAAAAGAAAAACAAAACTCAAAATTATAGATGCAGAAAACAGATTGGTGGTTGCCAGAGGTGGTGGTTGTGAGTGGGTGAAATGTGTGAAGGTGGTCAAAAGATAAACTTCCATGTATGAAATAAATAAGTCTGGAGGTGTAATATACAACATGGTTAATACAGCTACTAATACTCTATTGTATATTTGAAAGTTAAAAGAGTAAGTCTTAAAAATTCTTTTTTGCATTTTTTTGTTTTTGGTTTTTTTAACATCTTTATTGGAGTATAATTGCTTTACAATGGTGTGCTAGTTTATGCTTTATAACAAAGTGAATCAGTTATGCATATACATATATCCCCATATCTCTTCCCTCTTGCATCTCCCTCCCTCCCATACCCCCATCCCACCCCTCTAGGTGGTCACAAAGTACCAAGCTGATCTCCCTGTCCTATGCTGCTGCTTCCCACTAGCTATCTATTTTACATTTGGTAGTATATGGATCTCTAATCATTGTACTACCAAATAACATAGACTCTATTATATGCAAAATAAACTATGCTTGGCATGAGGGAAATAGATAGACAAATACAGCACATCTTTAAACATGGGGTCAGGGAGAAGTTATAACAACAAGTAGTTAGAATTCAAAACAAATGAAGTGATTCTTATAAAATAGGTTGAAGGAAATGTCTGAGGGGCTGAAAAGAAGGTAGAGTTAAGAGAGATGGAATTTCCTGGAGTAGGTACCATTAAGTAGAATCTTGAATAATGACCTGGATTTCAAGTGTACAATATCTGCAAATATTGTAGAAATATTTCTGAAATTTTGGCCATATGAACATGGTTAAAAATCTAGTGGGTGGGGCTTCCCTGGTGGCGCAGTGGTTGAGAGTCTGCCTGCCGATGCAGGGGACAGGGGTTCGTGCCCTTGTCCGGGAAGATCCCACATGCCGCGGAGCAGCTGCGCCTGTGAGCCATGGCTGCTGAGCCTGCACGTCTAGAGCCTGTGCTCCGCAACGGGAGAGGCCACAACAGTGAGAGGCCCACGTACCGCAAAAAAAAAAAAAAAAAAAAGAAAGAAAAAAAAAATCTAGTGGGTGGTACAGACACTTTGGAAGACAGTTTGGCAGTTTCTTACACAACTGAATATACTCTTGCCACACAATCCAGCAATTGCACTGCTTGACCATTACCCAAAGAGTTGATAACTTATATCTACACAAAAATCTGTACATGAACGTTTATAGCAGCTTTATTCATAATTGCCAAAACTTGGAAGCAACCAAGATGCCCTATACTAGGTGAATAGATAAATAAATGGTGGTACATCCAAAAATGGAATCTTATTCAACACTGAAAAGAAATGAGCTATCAAGCCATGAAAATACATGAGGGAAACTTAAATGCATAGTACTAAGTGAAAGAAACAAATCTGAAAAAGCTGTATCATACTGTATGATTCCAACTATATGACATTGAGGGAAAGGTAAAACTGTACAGACAGTAAAAAGATCAGTGGTTGCCAGGGATGAGGGGAGGGATGAATAGGTGTAGCACAGAGTGTTTTTAGGGCAGTGAAAATATTCTTTATAATGCTATTATGTTGGATACATTATACATTTGTCCAAACCCATAGACTGTACAACACCAAGAGTAAACCATAATGCACACTACAGACTTTAGGTGATTATGATTTGTCAATGTAAATTCATCAATTGTAACAAATGTATCACTCTGGTGGGAAATGCTGATAATGGGGGAGGCTGTACATGTGTACCATTAGGGAATATATGGGAAATCTCTGTACCTGCCTCTCAATTTTACTGTGAACCTAAAACTGCTCTAAAAAATAAAGTTTCTTTTTTTTGTAAAAAAAAATTTCCTTACCACATGAACAAAATTTTGTAACTATGTGTGGTGACGGATGTTAACTAGACTTATTTTGGTGATCATTTCCTAATATATACATACATTGAATCATTATGTTGTACACCTGAATCTAATATAACATTAATGTCTATTATATCTCAACTTTAAAATATACTAAAAAAGTAAGTGTTAGGGAGAAAATGTGTGGGTGTAAGAGTTGTAGTGGTGGAAGGGGGTATAATATGATTCAGCATGTCAGTCCATGACCAACCTGATTTTTCCAAAGTTCTTTAGATAAGTCAGTAAAAACCCCATCTTTCTTCTCCTTTCCCTGATAACTATGGCATAGCAAAGATTTACTATGCTGGATCCATGACTGCTATTGCGGAATTTCCTCAGCAGAGTCCAGTCTAGCACTTCATAATTTAGATTGCTTTGATTCTACTTGAGCCTTGACAGCTCTGATGAAATCAGCAACACCCATTAAACCTAGATCATAAATATGCAGTCGCTCAGTTCAGGGGAAGGACTTCTACAAGATAAGTTCTGGAAAGGAATTTGCCCAGAACCAGTGTTTTTGCTGAGCTGATCCATTGAAAGAACTCATTAACGGGTGTCCATTCTGCATGAATGACAATATAGTCACTCCTTTGCAAGTAAAAATAGGCCTTTATGGTGAGTCTAGCCTTGACTTAAATCAAGGTAAATGTTTATTCTGGAAACTTCTCGAAAACTCTTGTTTTTCTAAATCTGAATCAGTGAGAGAACAAAGGCAAGGATTCAGAAACTTTGACTCCAAGATTTGTACTCAGTACATTAATGTATTTCCCACTACCTATTTTTTCTCTCTTTTGGGGAAATATAATCATTTGCACTTCCTAAGGGGAATGGATAACTGAAAAATTCAGTTTTTGGGGCATTCTTCCCTGATGAGCAGGTCTATGCACACTTTGTGGCAAGTGGCCAACAGCCTTAGGCTGCATGGCCAGGCATAAGCTACACTGTGGTAGGAGGCAGGCATAAGCTGCAGAGGGAGAGTTCCCTGGAGCTGGATATGAAAGCTGCTGTAGCTTCCTGAGTCATTTGCCATTAGGAACCTCTGAAAGGAACATGAATCATCTTACTGAGCCAATGGTCACCTTATGCTCCATCCCCTCATGCTCACATATATTTGTGTTGACCTAGTAATGCCTTCACTGCTTTGCACTTAGCTAAGCTTTCCTATTATCTCCATCATTTCCTTGGTCCATTTTTATCCATCCATTTCTCTTTTGGTTGTATATTCATGGAGATGCAGCCCAGTCTGGTAGAACACATTCTAGATAGGAAGTTAGAAGGTTTATAGTACTAGTTCTGTCACTAGCTATGTGACCTTGGGCAAGTGATAGAATTGCAGAATTGTATGGCTCAGTGCCTCCTAAAGTGTGGAATGTGTACCAACGGTATGTTTGTGAGTTGATTTTAGTTGGTACACAGATAAATAATTTTAATTTGAATATTAATGTTTATGAATCTAATTAATGCTATGAAAGCTATAACCATAACATTAAATTTTTAAATTCATAGATACTGTTGCTTAGGACAGGCTGAAATATGTATTTAAGTAAAAAAGAGATGCGTTGACTTAGAGAAAAATACCAAGTAGCTGACCATATCGATGATATGCCAATATGACCAAATATACAAAGGAATGACTCGGTTTGGGGAAAATTTTTCTATAACTAGAAAGGGAACTTAGCATCTAATTAACTGTTCATTTATCCATTAAACATGTATCTATTTAGCCGATGATTTTGTCAGGTATTGTGTTAGGCACAAGTGCCAGAGGTTAGGGGTTCAAGTAAGAACACAATTCACCTTGGCCCCTATGATCCTCAGTTTAGTATAGCAGGGTTATGTAAGCAAATATTTACAATAAAACATTGTAAATGCTACCACAGAATGATGAACACATTGTCTTTGGGAGCATGAAAGGGAAAAAAAGACTAATACTACTTGTGGGAACTGGGAAATTTTATAGCGCAGTTGCTATTCAGAAATAAAAAGTTAATACATTTTAAATAGGCAAAGAAGATGGCAGAAAGGAGAAGTATGAACAAAACCACACACTTTGGCAAAATTATGTGTTTTGTGGTAGTAACCTATAGTTTGGGGTTTTGGGAACACATAATGTTGGCATGGGAGAGAGGAGCAAAGGTGAGACTGAAAAAGGAGGCAAGGGGGGCTAGGTTGGGAAGGGATTTAGATGACACATTAAGGAGATATAGGTTGAAGTGAGGAGACTGTGGGGAGAAGAGAATTAAAGCATTTAATCAGAAACATACCATGATCAGATTTACATATTTAAAAATTGACTCTGGAAACAGATTGAATTAGAGGAGAGCAAGACTGGAGGCAAGGAACCTGTTGGAAGCCTGTTGTTATATAAGCCCAACTAAGAAATAATGATGGCAAAGACTTCCATTTATGACCAAGATGAAGTAACATGGACTGCATTTACCCTCATGTCTGAAACTAAGGAAAGAAACAGCTAAAGGACATCTATGAAAAACCTACAGCTAACAATAATTATTGGAGAAAGATTAAATGCTTTTCTTTTGAGATCAGGAATAAGACAAGGATGCATGCCCTCACCACTTCTATTCAAAATTGTACTGGAGGTTCTAGCCAGTGCAGTAAAGAAATGAAAAGCACCCACATTGAGAAAATATGTAAACCCTCTTTATTCACAGTAACAGTAAAATACCACTACACACCTATTAGAATGGCTAAAATGAAAAAGCCTGACCATTCTAAGTATTGACAATGATTTGGAGGAACTGAAATTCACATACACTACTGGTGGAAATGTATTTACAATGGTGCTTTGAAAAATAATTTGGAAACTAGTTTGACAGTTTCTTAAAAAGTTAAACAGATACCTACCATATGATCCAGTCATTCCAATCCTTTGGTATTTACCCAAGGAATGAAAGCGTATGTTGAGGAAAAGACTTGTACATGAATGCTCATGAGATATTTATTTTTAATAATCTCAAATTGGAAATAACCCCAACATTCATCAACAGGTGAATGGATAACCAAATTGTGGTGTATCTATGCAATGAAATACTAGTGAGCAATAAAATTGAATGAACTACTGATATTCTAAAAACATGGATGCATCTCAACATAATTATGTTGTAAAAGAAGCTAGATAAAAAGAGTGCATACCATATGATTCTATTTATATAAAAGTCTAGAAAATGCAAACCGATTGTATTAGTTTTCTAGAACTGCCATAACAAAGTACCATACACAATGTTTAAACAACAGAAATGTATTGTCTCACTGTTTTGGATGCTGGAAATCTGAGATCAAGAAGTCAGCAAAAAAAAAAAAAAAAGAAGTCAGCAAGATTACAATTGACCCTTGAACAATGTGGGTTTGAACTGTGCAGGACCATGTATATGTGAACTTCTTTCAATAATTACATTGGAAAACGTTTTTGAGATTTGCAACAATTTGAAAAAAATTGGCAGAAAAATTGCATAGCCTAGAAATATTAAAAAAATTAAGAAAAAGTTAGATATGTCATGAATGCATAAAATATATGTAGATATTAGTCTATTTTATCTTTTACTACCATAAAATATACACAAATATTATAAAAAGTAAAAATTTATTCAAACTTATGCACAAAAACACTTACAAGGTATACATAGCACCATTTGCAGTCCAGAGAAATGTAAACAAACATAAAGATGCAGTATTAAATCATAACTGCACAAAATTAACTGTAGTACATAATGTACTACAGTAACAATTTTGTAGTCATCTTCTGTTTCTATTGTGGTGAGCTCAAGTGTTGCAAGTATCTGCTTAAAAATGGCATGTGATGTTAATCATCTCTGTGTAAGCAGTGTGCCTCTCCAGTAAATTTTGCAGTGCACTGAAAAGTGATCTCCTGCTATTCTCATGTATTTTTCATTGTGTTTAGTACAATACCTTAACACTTGAATAACACTATGGGACTCATACAAAGTGCCACTTATGATGGTGGGAGTGCACACAAGAAACAGAAAAGTCATGACATTACAAGAAAATGTTGAACATATTGATATATACCATAGATTGATGTCTGCAGCTGCAGTTGCCCACCATTCCAAGATAAATTAATTCAGCTTAAGGACCATTGTAAAAAAAAGAAAAGGAAATTTGTGAAATCATTGCTGCAGCTACCCCAATATGCATGAAAACCTTGCATTTTTTTTTGGAAATACATTTCTTTTACTCATATTGAATGTTCAACCTTTATGTGGGTGCAGGCAAAAGTGTCTTATTCTGCAAAACAAATTCCACAAAGGACATTTGTTAGTAAGGAAGAGAAGAAATCATCAGGATTTAAGGCAGGAAGGGATAGGCTAACTCTACTATTTTGTGCAAATGCAGTTGGGTTTATAATCAGGATTGTCCTTAATAGATATTGTCCTTATCTATACAGCTTCTAAACTACTGAGCCTGGAAGGGAAAAGATACACACCAGCTCTCAGTATTTTTGTTGTACAATAAGGTCTGGACAAGGAGAACCCTGTTATCTTTATTGGCTCCATTGATTCTTTTTCCCTGAAGTTATGAGATACCTTGTCAGTAAGGGACTGCCTTTTAAAGTTCTTTTGATATTGGACAGTGCCCCTAGCCACCCAGAACCCCATGAGTTCAACACTGAAGGCATCAAAGTGGTCCCCAAACACAACTTCTCTAATTCAACCTCTAGATGAGAGAGTCATAAGGACCTTTAAGGCTCATTACACACAGTACTCTATGGAAAGGATTGTCAACACTATGGAAGAGAATCCTGATAGAGAGAACATCATGAAAGTCTGAAAGGATTACACCATTGAAGATGTTATCGTTGTATCAAAAAAGCTGTGAAAGCCATCAAGCCCAAAACAATAAATTCCTGCTGAAAAAACTGTCTCCAGATGTTGTGCATGACTTCACAAGATTTGCAACAGAGCCTATCAAGGAAATCATGAAAAAGATTGTGGATAGAGCCAAAAAGGTGTGGCTACAGTGTTTCGAGATATGAAACTTGGAGAAATTCAAGAGCTAATAGACACCACAACAGAAGAATTAACAGAAGATGACTTGATGGATATGAGTGCAACTGAACCAGTGCCAGATGATGAAGAAGATGTAGAAAAAGCAGTGCCAGAAAACAAATTGACACTAGACAATCTGACAGATTGTTTCTGATTATTGTAGGCTGTTTTTGACTTCTGTTTACAACATGAACCTGTATCTGATATGGACACTGAAACTAAAGCAAATAGTGGAAGGATTGGCACTGTATAGAAGTGTTTTTATAGAAATGAAAAACCAAAAGACAGTAATTATGATGTATTTCCATAAAGTTACATGGAGTGTGCCTGCCAATCCTGCCCTGCTTCCACCTCCTCCAGCTCTCCTCTGTCACCATGAGACAGCAAGACCAACCCCTCCTCTTCCTCCTCCTCTTCAGACTACTCAACATGGAGCTCCTGCTCCAGCCTCTCTGGCTCTGGCACTTCTTCCCACTAAGGCAGAAGCTGACATTGTCAATGACAGTGCACACACTTGGAGGGAAAGCAGCCTGCCAGGGCTGATCAGGGTGTAAGCAGCCATTGACAGCTCACATGTCCCTGAACACACTCCAGAGGGAGTGTAGCTAGCTCCAGTGTGGAGACGGCCATCACAGGAGTGCACATTCCTGTGCACACTTGGGAGGGGTTTGGGTCAGCTCAGTGGTGTGGCACCAATCCCTCCAGTCCAATGCAGCCTCTAACCAAGATGCACACACTGAGAAAAAAGTGAAACCAGCACAGAAGTGCAGCCTAAGCCCTCAAGTCCCAGCCATATCCCAAACCAAGGCAAAGACTGCCATCACACATGGGAAAAACCCAATTCACTCAGGGCTTCTTCTCCAGCCCTTTGGGTTCCAACCCACTTTGCAAAGGTTGGTGATGGACATTGAGCATAGGAGAAATGCTGGTATGCACCTTGATCTTGTTCTAGGCCCTCCAACTTCAGCCCTACCTCCCATTAAGGTGGTGGCTGCCAGCACACCATACTCATTTCAGCTGTAGTACTTCTGCACAAGCCACTGGGCACATGCAGACTGCATAGTGTTGCTCTTACACAAGCACACATGCTTAAGACCGGGATAGGCAACTGTTTCACTTAAGTTCATAGAGACATAGAAAGTTAAACAAAATTAGAAGAACGAGGAATGTTTCAAACAAAAGAACAAGAAAAAACCCTAATGAAACAGAGATAAATAATTTACCTGATAAAAAATTCAAAAAATAGTAACAAGAATGTGAACTGAACTGGGGAAAAGAATAGATAAATAAAGTGAGAATTTTAATGAAGAACTAGAAAATATATATAAAAAAGGAACTACTCAGAGTTGAAGGATACAATAATGGAAATGAAAAATACACTAGAGGGTATTAACAGCAGATTAGGATGTATAGAAGAATGTATAAGAAATCTGGAAGATAGAATAATGAAAATCACCTCATCAGAACAGCAAAAAGAAAAACAAATTTTAAAATATGAGAATAGTTTAAGGACATTTGGGACAACATCAAGCATATCAACCTTCACATTATAGAGGTCCCAGAAGGAGAAAAAAGAGTAGGAAATGTATTTGATGAAATTATGACAGAAAACTTCCTGAAGAAGGAAACAGATATAGAGGTACAGGAATTACAGAGAGTCTCAAACAAAGTGAACCTAAAGAGACCCACACCAAGGCATATCATAATTAAATGCCTGAGTTAAAGATAATTCTAAAGGCAGCAAGAAAAACACAAAGAGTCACATACACAAAGAACTCCCATAAGGCTATCAACTAAATTTTCAGCAGAATCTTTGCAGGGCAGAGGAGCCTGATATATTTAAAGTGCTTAAAGAAAAAAAAACCCTACAACTTAATATCCTCTACACAGCAAGGTTATCATTCAGAGATGAAGGAAAGATAAAGAGCTTCTCAGAAAAGCAAAAACTAAGAGCTCATCAATACTAAACTGACCTTCCAAGAAGTGGCAAAGGGTCTTCTTTAAGTGAAAAAGAAAAGCCTACAACAAGAAATAAGACATTATATAATGGGGAAATATTTAGTAAAGACTGTGGATCAACAATGTAAATAAGATAGTATAAAGTTTAAGAAATAAAAATTGTAAAATCAACTATAACGACAATAAATACTTAAGGCATAAACATGAAGATGTATAATATGACACTAAAAACAAAACATGGGAGAGGGGTGTATAAAAATGCATATCTTTTAGGATGTGTTTGAACTTAAATGACTACCAGTTTAAATCAAGTAGATATAGTTATAGGTAACATGTATGAACCCCATAGTAACCACAAATCAAAAACCTACAATAGATATACACAAAGTAGAGAAACAGGAACACAGACATAATACTAAAGATAAATTGTCAGGCTACAAGGGAAGGGACTAAAAGAAAAAAGAAAATAACAGAAAAGAACTAGAAAACAAATAAAAAATGGCAGTAAGTACATAACTATCAATAATCATTTTTATAGTCAGTGGACTAAATGCTTCAATCAAAAGACATAGGGTGGCTGACTGGGAAAAAAAGGACTCATCTATATGCTGCCTACAAGAGACTCAATTTAGAGCTAAAGACACGCACTGAAAGTGAGGAGATGGAAAAAGATTTTCCATACAAATTGAAATGAAAAGAAAGCTGGGGTAGCAATACTTATATCAGACAAAATAGACTTTAAAACAAAGTCTATAAAATGACAAAGGAGAACATATAGTGATAAAGCAATCAATAAAAGAGGAGGATATAAAGTTTGTAAACATATATGTACCTAATATAGGAACACCTAAATAAGTAAAGCAAATATTAACTAACAAAAGGGAGAAATTGACAAGAATACAATAATAGTAGGGGATGCCAACACCCCACTTACATCAATGGACAGATCATCCAGAAAGCAAATCAATAAGGAAGCAGTGGCTTTAAATAACATATTAGACCAGTTGGACTTCATAGATATCTACAGGATATTCCATCCATAAACAGCAGAATACATATTCTTTCCAAGTGCACATGGAATGTTCTCCAGGATACTTCACATGTTAGGCTACGAAACAAGTCTCAAAAAATTGAAGAGGATAGAAATTATACCAAGTATCTTTTCCAACATCAAAGATAGGAACCTAGAAATCCATTACAGGGAGAAAAATGGAAATAAGCACAAACACATGGAGACTAAACAACATGCTAGTAAAAATATCACTGGGCCAAAGAACTAATCAAAGAGGAGATCAGAAAATACCTTGAGAACAATGAAAATAAAAACACAAGTTTCCAAAATTCATGGGACAGAGTAAAAGCCATCTGATATGGAAATTTATAGCAGTACAGGCATACCTCAAGAAACAAGAAAAAAATCTCAAATAAACAACCTAACATATCATCTAAAGGAATTTAAAAAGAAAAACAAACAAAGCTCAAAGTCAGCAGAAGAAAGGAAATGATAAAGATTGGAGGGGAAATAAATTAAGTAGAGACAAAAGATAGAAAAGATCAATGAAACCAAGAGCTGGTTTTTTGAAGAGATAAACCAAATTGATAAACCTTTAGCCAAGCTCATCAAGAGAAAAAGAGAGAGGACCTAAATAAACAAAATAAGAGATGAAAGAGGAAAAATTACAACTGATATCACAGAAATACAATCATAAGAGAATACTATGAACAGTTATGTACTAAAAAGTTGGAAAACCTAGAAGAAATGGATAAATTCTTAGAAACATACAATCTCCCAATACTGAATCAGGAAGAAATAGATAATCTGAACAGACTGATTACTAACATTGAAATTGAATCAATAATGAAAAAACTCCTAACAAAGTCTGGGACCAGATGGCCTCACAGGGGAATTCTACCAAACATAGAGGAATAGCTACTACCTATACTTCTCAAACTATTATAAAAACATTGAAGAGGAGGGAACACACCCCAAATCATTCCATGAGGCCATCATTACCCTGATACCAAAACCAGACAAAGACACTACCAAAAAATAACAGACAAATATCCCTGATAAATATACATGCAAAAATACTCATCAAAATGTTAGCAAATCAAGCAATGTGATACACCACATTAACAAAATGAAGGATAAAGATCACATGATCATCTCAAGAGATGCAGAAAAAGCATTTGACAAAATGTAACACCCATTCATAACAAAACTCTCAACAAAGTTCGTATAGAGGGAACATACCTCAACATATGTCATTCATGACAAACCTACAGCTAACATCATACTTAATGGTCAAAAACTGAAAGCTTTTTCTCTAAAATCAAGAACAAGACAAGGGTTCACACTCTTGTCATTTCTATTTAACACAGTATTGGCAGTCCTAGCCAGAGCAATCAGACAAGATAAATAAATAAGAGATTTATTTATCCAATCAAATTGGAGGGAAGAAATAAAACTGTTACTATTTGCACATGGTATGATACTATATCTAGAAAACCCTGTCTCCACCAAAAAATTATTAGAACTAATAAATGAATTCAGTAATGTCACAGTATATAAGATTAGTATACAGAAATCTGTTGCTTTTCTATATATTCATAATGAAGAATCAGAAATAGAATGCAAGAAAATAATCCCATTTAGAGACCTAAATGTAAAGCCAGAAATCATAAAATTCCTAGATTTGACATAAATCTTAGAGATATTTTTTTGGATCTGTCTCCTCAGACAAGGGAAAAAGAAGAAAACATAAACAAATTGAAGCTAATAAATGAAAACTTTTGCACAGCAAAGGAAACCATCAATGAATCAAAAAGACAACCTACTGACTGGGAGAAAATATTTGCAAATGATTTGTCTGATAAGGGTTTAATATGTAAAATATATTAAGAGCTCATACAACTCAATATAAAAAAATCCTGATTAAAGATGGGCAGAAGACATGAATACACATTTTCCCAAAGAAGACATACAGATGGTCAACAAGCACATAAAATGATGCTCAAAATCACTCTTCATCAGGGAAATGCAAATCAAAATACACAGCTATCAGAATGACTATCATCCAAAAGACAACAAACAATAAATGTTGGCGATGATGTGGAGAAAAGGGAACCCAAGTCCACTGTTGGTGAGAATGTATATTGGTACAGACACTATGGAAAACAGTGTGGAGTTTCCTTAAAAAATTAAAAGTTGAACTACCATATGATCCAGTAATTCCACTCCTGGTTATATATTGGAAGAGAATGAAAACAGTAATTCAAAAAGATACATACATGCACCACAATGTTCATACCAGCATTGTTTACAGTGGCCAAGATATGAAAGAAACCTGTGTCCATCAACAGGTGAATGGATAAAGATGTGGTACATATATGCAATGGAATATCACTGAACCATAAAAATGAATGAAATTTTGCCATTTGCAACAACATGGATGGACCTGGAGGGTATTATGCTTAATGAAGTGAGTCCAACAGAGAAAGATAAAACTGTATGTTTTCATTTGTATGTAGGATCTAAAAACTAAAACAAATGAATGAATATAACAAAACAGAAACAGACTCATAGATACAGAGAACAAACTAGTGGTTACCTGTGGCTAGACTGGTGTGGGAGAGGGGCAAGATAGGGGAAGGGGATTAAGAGAGACAAACTACTAGGTACAAAGTAAAGAAGATGCAGGGATGTAATGTACAGGCCAGGGAATATAACCAATATTTTATAATAGCTTTAAATGGAGTATATATACACTATAAAAATATTGAATCACTATGTTGTACACCTGAAACTAATATAACCTTGTAAATCAAGTCTACTTCAATTAAAAAAAAGACTTGTATTGAAGTGGATAGCCTATCCTTACATAGGTATAAGGTTACTGATATTTAATATATAATTAATAATGTATTAGTTCTCTTACTGTTTTATAAATTTGCTTTCAATGAATTACATTACCATACCCTATGCCTCTCTCTCTCCTAATTGGAGAAATTGCATACCAGCCTATCATCACAGGTAAGTGGTTGTTTAAAAAATATGTAACAATATTTCATATTATGGATATGAATACTGTATGTTATAAAAATTTTATAAAAATTCATTTATTAGTGTATAGGCTAGACTACCATGAAGCAATTATATCAATCACACTAGACTACCATAAAAAAATCCTATTGCTGCATCTTTGTTACCAATGCATGAATCATTATACCTGTAAATAAATATGAATTTCTTTTTCATATTATCTTTTCATTTTTGATATCTAGTGTTAGCATTATGTATAACATTTACAGAGTTTTCTATTATATAAGTCAATATTGATGTAGGTACTGATGGATGATTCATCTGATTAAACAGACAATGTAAACTTACAGTACTGATAAAGTACATTACTCAATGTATTTTCTTTTCCTTATGATTTTTAAAATAACATTCTCTTTCTCTAGCTTACTTTATTGTGAGAATACAGTATATAATACATATAACATACAAAATAAGTGTTAATTGACTGTTTATGTTATGGGTAAGGCTTCCAATTAATAGTAGGCTATTATTAGTTAAGTTTTCAGGAATCAAAAGTTACATGTGGATTCTCAACTATGTGGGCTGTTGACAACTCTAAATCCTGCACTTTTCATGGGTCAACAGTAATTCCTTCTTAGAGCTATGAGGAAGCATGTTTTCCATGCCTCTCCCCTAGCTTCTGATGGTTTGGTGACAATCTTTGGCACTCTTTGTCATGTAAAAGCATCATGCTGATTTCTACCTAATCTTCACATGGCATTCTCTGTGTGTGTGTGTCCAAATTTCCCCCTTTTATAAGGGCATCATTCATATGGGATTATGTCTCACTAATCTTAACTTGATTATATCTATGAAGACCCTGTCTCCAAATAGGGTCAAATTTTGAGGTCATGAGGATTAGAAATTCAATATATGAATTTGGCCAGGGATGCCGCAGTTCAGCCCATAACACTAACATACAGTGACATAAAGCAAATTAGTGGTGGAGATGTGGGAATGTAAGGAGGGATAGAGGGGAAGATTACAAGTGCGTGAGTAAACTTTTAGTTTTCATTATTTTGATTATGGTAATGGTTTCACAGCTTTATCAGTCAAAATTCATCCCATTGTATACTTTCAATATGTACACTTTTTTGCATGTCAATTTCAAATGCAAAAGCTGTTTAAAAAGCCTATATTCAACTAAAAACAAAAAAGAACTTACTGAATGATTGGAAAGAATCAAAAACTAGACACTGGTTTCTGGCTTGAGTTTATAAATGGTGGGTACTACCTGATATAAAAAAGCATGAAGGAGTATCAATTTGGGATGGGGATGGGAGATAATGTATTCAACTTTAGACTTGTTGACTTGGCTTGGATATTTTTGTGGGACAAACAATTGGAGGTGTCCATTAGACAGTAGTTTAATGGATCTGAAGTTCAGGAGTGAGCTTTTGGCTGGGTATAGGAGTTAGTTGTATATTGGTGGTAGTTAAAACCATAGCAGCAATGAGATCACTTAGAGCAAGAGCACAATATAAAAAATGAGGGCCAAGCACAAACCCCTCAAGAACAGTAATATTTAAGGAATGTGCACAGAAAGAAGAGCCACAAAAGAGACAGAGAAAGACTTTTTAGAGTGTGAGGCAGAAACCACTGGGGATAACGTCATGGAAGTCAAAGTAACAATTGTCCAGAGGAGGGTGTGATTATCTGTGTTAATTACCATGGGAAGATCCTGTGTGAAGTTGAAAAATGTGCAGTAATTACACCAAATACTAAAACTAGTCAGGTAAATGTGAGCCACCATGATTCATTCCTTAATGGAGTTTATAAGTGTCTTAAAAATAGACAAAATATCCACAAAACATTCTATAAATCCATAGAAGACTGCATTAAGTATAATATGGAATCCTGACAACAAATGAGGCAGTTGCAAACTTTTGAACTTACTGCAAATGTATTTTGAATACACACATGCTTACACACATACTTACTAAAATACTATTAGATCTAGAAGGGTTTGTATAAGATCATTTTGTCTCTGCCTCTGCTTCCAGGTGATTTCCTAAAACTTGCAGAGATTTATTTTTATCCTGTCCTATCTCTGATACATAATGAGCTAAGTTTTTACCAGCTGCCTAGTTGGGGAAAAGCAAACAATAGAAGCAAGTTTCGGTGGAGTTCTGGGAAAAACATGGACAGGATATTGAAACTCAGGATGTGGACCCAAAATGGAGTTGAGGGCTGGCCAGACTGAGCTACCAGGTTAACAGAAGGAGATGACAAATTGGAGTGTGGTAAGAGTAAAAGTCAGTTTGTGGGCAAGTCTGTGATCAAAACCAGCAGGAATTTTCAGGGAAGCTTAAAAAGGGAACTTGGATCAGTTGGTGATCAGTCTAGACAAGTGTTTATGGATGGTATCCTATTGTGGTGGTGGTGGTGCTGGGATTCCCTTGCCAATCTTAAAGGTACAGTTTACTGAACTTTATCCATTTCATAGACTCTATGTTTCCACTAGGCCAAAGCCTGGGCTCTGTGAAGATTGCAAGTGTAGAAGACTGCTGTGATGCCTTGGGGATGCAGAGGTTGCTCCTCCCCATTGAATATATACTATTAATCTGCCCTAGTGACAGCAGGCAATCCTTATATCTCCACAATGATAGAAACAGAACACGAAGGTGCCCACTGTTCAATGGGATACTGTTTCCTTCTAGGAATGGGAGGTGCCAAAAGTAGAGGGCACTTATATCATTAAAATCAGCTATGGGTAAGAGTCCCAGGAAAGCAAATTTCTTGATAAGCAGAAAAATACAGGTAGCACGAAGTACCTGGAGTCCTTGGGGTAGAAAAGGAGTTCCTACTACCATCCACCCCAGAGTTTATACTCACTTTTTTTTGTGGAATGTTGCTCCCTGGAAGGTGTAGTTAGGAAGCTTTCAGAATGCTTGTGCTTTGGCTTTGGAAAAGAATCAAAACCTCTTGGCAAAGATCTGTACCCAGGGAGTCAGAGTGATGGTGCAATTAAAATCGTGTTCCCACTTGCTGAAAGCATCACTGAACAGTGCATACTTGTAAAGCAGCCCAGAACAGGGGGATCCTGGATGGATTTCTCCAGAATTGTCCCAATTTAGGCTGTATGTAGGCAATAGAGTTGCATTTGTTGGATACAAATGTCACTGCACTAGTATTCCACATATGTTTCCAGCCAAAATCCTGAGGAAAGGGAATGAGAGGACAGCAAAAATTAAAACTAGAGTGTTTCAACAGTGTCATGCATCCTGACGCCCAGTGCTTGGGAATTGTAGGTATGTGCCCTATAAAGAAGGGATCCCAGTGATGGTGGTTTAATATTATGGAAAAAGAAACAGGCTTAACTCGAGAGGGTATGTGTTTTAAAAGTTCAGAGCACTGAGTCAAGTTTTCAGAGATCTCCAAGTCCATGGAGGCGTAGATAACGATATACAAAGGGAATGATTGCTAGTTGGAATCCAGTGACATGAGTTGACAATGGTGGCAGAGAGGTGGGGTAGGCCCTGTGTCCACTATCTAGCAAACTGGGGTATTTACTCTGGATAAGATGTCTTAGTTTCCTGATTGAGAAGTCCTTATATCGTGAGTCACTTTGTTCACAATGAAGGAATAAGCACTTCATCCAATTGTTTCAGCAGTCTTTTATGACGTGAGATCAAATCAGGAAGAGGGAAACTTCTAAATTCACTGAGTATCATATTTCAGACACTGTGCTAAATTCTCCACATGGATTACTTCACCTAGTCCTCACAGTGCTTTGAAATAGGTACTATTATTTTATCCCCACTTTATGTGTGAGAATGAAAACTTTGCCCAAGGTCACAAAGCTAGAGAGTATAAGAGCAAGGAGTTGAACTCCAGCAGTTTGACTTCAGACCCTGCGTTATTAATCATTATCTACATAGGCTCCCAATACTACTAAATTTAATCTCTAGCAAGACCATGAGTGGCTGATATTGGTTTGGGTTGGGAGCAAAGATGCAAGAGTGTGGATTTGGGCATGTTAGGTTTATGGTTAGAGTAGCTCTCATTAGGTATTGAGCCACTACTCCAGCTGTGTATATGTGTACTGGTATTTGGAAGGTAATTGACTTTCTCTCGGGTGTGTCCATCTGAGTAAGCTCCTTAAAACTGGCCACAGAAGGCAAGTATGATCTATTCTGAATCTGAGCAATATTATGGAGTACACGTTGATATAGTCAATGATAAAGCCTAATAAAGCAGAAAGATTTTTCCATTAGTTCTTGCTTCCTTACTGGGTTCATTGGAAGATTCCCACAGTTTAAATCTATGTAGAGCTGCTTACCTCTTCTGGTTTCCTGAGAGACTTCTTGTTTGAAAGGACGTCTGAAAGGTACCATAAGACTACTGAGAATTTTTCAAATGGTTTGGGAAGCTTCATTAAAAACCACAAGGCAGATGCCAGGTGGTATAGAGGGTGTGTATCTGCTAACCCAGTGACCTAGGCCTGCAGCACTTTCATCTTCTTAGTTCTGAACCTGGGCCAGGAAGCCCTGGTCTCCAGGTGAAGTGTGGGGAATTCTGCCTACAGTATGAAGAAACTCTGTCATCTCCCTAATGTTTCCTGGATATAGGTGTGATCCAGAACAGATTCTTATCTGCCCTTATAGCTGGGCGGGACCCTAACAAGCTGTCAACTTGAGATGGATGCAAGCAAAGCCTCAGACAGGCAGGCTGAGGTGGAGTGTCTTAAGAATCTGAATAGGATACCAAAATGAAGTGTTTAAAGCCAACGAGTTGGGAGTAAGCTCTGTTTAGCTCTCAAGCAAGCCCAATGAGAGACAGCAAAGTTGCCCTGACTACTCCTTTGTTTAAAGCTTCTTTATATAGCGTTAAGTGCTGAGGATATGGAGCTGGTATGAGGAGCAACTGATCTGTGAAATTCATTTTCAAATATGTAGCAATGTTCATGCTTTAGAATCAAAATATGTGTGTTTCTTCAGTTATTCTTCATTCAAGTATAGTCATCTACATCAGTTGCTGAAAACGACGCTGTTCTACATGGTCAGATTGTTCAATGTAAAATCTATACCAAACCAGTGATATTGCTACCTGAAGCAGCAACTGGAGTTCTTGGAACGGTTAAAGTCCTTCACTGATTTAACCAAAAAGAGAAAGTATATAAAGCACAGATAGTGAAAGTGAATTGGTCAGCTGATCAATGTCCCACTTCTCAAACCTGTGGAAATTCTACTTAGAAAACCTAGGTTCTATGCTACTAGGTCTGAAATGAAAATTTATGAGACGTCTTGGAATTCTGTGGGCTTCTAAAGAATATGTAAAGTCTAGCTATGCCCATGATGTTCTTTATTATAATTTGTAATATGAATTACTTGTTGTATTAAGTTTTAAGTTATAAAATTTAACACTATTCTTTTATTTTATTTAAAATAAGTAATGGTGTGCTAGTAGTGCCCCCAAGGGTTTTAAAATTTTATAGGTCATAGTGTGACTTAATATTGTGCTGAAGTCTTTGTGTCAGTAGATTGGAACTAGAAAGAACAATAAGATTAATGGTACTAATAGGTAGCTAAATACAAAATTTGCTTCATTTTAATTTTTTAACAAAATTTTTCGCAAGAGGGAGGAGATATGGGGATATATGTATATGTATAGCTGATTCACATTGTTGTAAAGCAGAAACTAAAACAAAAAAAATTTAAAAAACCCTTTTCTTTCAACTATTCTTTTTCTTTTTTTTTTGCAGTATGCGGGCCTCTCACTGCTGTGGGCCTCTCCCATTGCGGAGCACAGGCTCCGGATGCGCAGGCTCAGCGGCCATGGCTGGCTCACGGGACCAGCCGCCCCGCGGCATGTGGGATCCTCCCAGACCGGGGCACTAACCGGTGTCCCCTGCATCGGCAGGCGGACTCTCAACCACTGTGCCACCAGGGAAGCCCCTTTCAACTATTCTTAATGGGGAAAACAAATTTATGTAAAGGAATATTTCCTATTTTACCCAAATAATCCAAATAGTTGTATAAAATAAGGTGAAATTATGCTTATTTTTAAGATAATCCTGGAGTATGTCCTTCCTTCTTAGAGATCATTAGCAAATGTCTTCTTTACAAAATTATGAGCTAATATTTAAAAATGCTAAATTATAGCTTTACAAGCAGTAGGACCATTAGAAGGTATTTGTTTTAAAATGGATACGTTTTTAGAATTTTTGTAGCATTTGGTGTTTTCCTGGGGGGAAAAACTTTTCAAACTTGTTTCATGTAAAGAAAATACTTTAAATGTAGCAGCTTCTGACATTATTTTTATTCAGAGTCTAACTGCCTTTGAACTTTCTTGCATTCACCTTAAAAGTAGGATGATATGAAAAAATAAAAGCTGTTCATTTTCCATATCCTGAGTGGAAAGCTAATAAGAGGAGAGATACAAGTTTAATAAGCATGGACAGAAAAATAAAACAATGCGACACACAAAGTAAGGGATCGTTAAAATTATTTTGTTAAAGACCCACTATAATCAGAAAGAACACCAAAATGAATATAAGCAAATATTTTGCTTTGCATTCAGATGTCCATGTTGCTTCCAGTACAGTCCAATTAGGTATTGTATGCCAAAGGAAGTTGTTCAAATGAAGTCTGTGACAGAAAATAAAGTAGTTTTAATGTCAACTTGATGTTTTCCAAAATAGAAATGACTGTTAAATTAGAAAATAATAAATCAAATAAATGTTATTATTTTAAAAATTCATAGTACAGACAGCTACAGAGAAAATAATATGCATCATCTCATCACTATTAATATTTTGGATTCTTTTAGATTACTAAGTATCAATGTATATAGCTATACTTCATATAAAATATAATCATACTACCTACTATTTCATAATTTTTAAAATTTAACAATGTGGTATGGGTAACTTTAAACTTGGCAATAAACAATTCTACATTATTCAACAACGACAACAACAAAAACAACAATAAAAGTTCTGTGGTGACATTTTTTTTAATTTAAAAAAATTTTTAACATCTTTATTGGAGTATAATTGCCTTACAATGGTGTGTTAATTTCTGCTGTAAAACAAAGTGAATCAGCTATACATATACATACATCCCCATATCTCCTCCCTCTTGCATCTCCCTCGCATCGTCCATATCTTACCCCTCTAGGTGGACACAAAGCACTGAGCTGATCTCCATGTTCTATGCAACTGCTTCCCACTAGCTATCTATTTTATACTTGGTAGTGTATATATGTCCATGCTACGCTCTCACTTTGTCCAAGCTTATGCTTCCTGCTCTCCGTGTCCTCAAGTCCATTCTCGGTCTGTGTCTTTATTCCTGTCCTGCTCCTAGGTTCTTCAGAACCTTTTTTTTTTGTAGATTCCATATATATGTGTTAGCGTATGGTATTTGTTTTCTCTTTCTGATTTATTTCACTCTGTATGACAGTCTCTATGTCCATCCACCTCACTACAAATACTCAATCTCATTTCCTTTTATGGCTGAGTAATATTCCATTGTATATATGTGTCACATCTTCTTTATCCATTTGTCTGTCGATGAACACTTAGGTCGTTTCCATGTCCTGGTTATTGTAAATAGAGCTGCAATGAACACTGTGGTACATGACTCTTTTTGAATTATGGTTTTCTCAGGGTATATGCCCAGTAGTGGGATTGCTGGGTCGTTTGGTAGTTCTATTTTTAGTTTTTTCAGGAACAACCATAATGTTGTCCATAGTGGCTGTACCAATTTACATTCCCACCAACAGTGCAAGAGGGTTCCCTTTCTCCACACCCTCTCCAGCATTTATTGTTTGTAGATTTTTTGTTGATGGCCATTCTCACAGGTGTGAAGTGATACCTCATTGTAGTTCTGATTTGCATTTCTCTAATGATTAGTGATGTTGAGCATCCTTTCATGTGTTTGATGGCAATCTGTATATCTTCTTTGGAGAAATGTCTATTTAGGTCTTCTGACCATTTTTGGATTGGGTTGTTTGCTTTATTGAAATTGAGCTGCATGAGCTGTCAGTATATTTTGGTCATTAATCCTTTGTCAGTTTTCTTCATTTGCAAATATTTTCTCCCATTCTGAGTGGTGCTTTTTCATCTTGTTTATGGTTTCTTTGTTGTGCAAAAGCTTTTAAGTTTCATTAAGTCCCAGTTATTTATTTTGTTTTTTATTTCCATTTCTCTAGGAGGTGGGTCAAATGGGATCTTGTATGATTCATGTCATAGAGTATTCTGCCTAGGTTTTCCTCTAAGAGTTCTATAGGGTCTGGTCTTACATATAGGTCTTTAATTCATATTGAGTTTATTTCTGTGTATCATGTTATGGAGTGTTCTATTTTCATTCTTTTACATGTAGCTGTACAGTTTTCCACAGCGCTAATTATTGAAGAGGCTGTCTTTTCTCCATTGTATATTCTTCCCTCCTGTATCAAAGTTAAGGTGACCATATGTGTGCGGGTTTATCTTTGGGTTTGCTCTCCTGTTTTCATTGATCTGTATTTCTGTCTTTGTGCCAGTACCATACTGTCTTGATTACTGTAGCTTTGCAGTATAGTCTGAAGTTAGGAGCTTGATTCCCCCAGCTCCGTTTTTCTTTCTCAAGACTGCTGTGGCTATTCAGGGTCTCTTGTGTTTCCATACAAATTGTGAATTTTTTGTTCTAGCTTTCTGAAAAATGCCTTGGTATTTTGATAGGGATTGCATTGGATCTGTAGATTGTTTTGGGTAGTATAGTCATTTTCACTATGTTGATTCTTCCAATCCAAGAACATGGTATATATCTCCATTTGTTTGTATCATCTTTAATTTCTTTCAACAGTGTCTTATAGTTTTCTGCATACAGGTCTTTTGTCTCCTTAGGTAGGTTTATTACTAGGTATTTTATTCTTTTTGTTGCAATGGTAAATGGGAGTGTTTCCTTAAATTCTCATACATATTTTTTCATCATACTGTATGGGAATGCAAGAGATTTCTGTTCATTAATTTTGTATCCTGCTACTTTACCAATTTTCATTGTTGAGCTCTAATAATTTTCTGGTAGCATCTTTAGATTCGCTAGGAATCGTATCATGTCATCTGCAAACACTGACAGGTTTACTTCTTTTCTGATTTGGTTCCTTTATTTCTTTTTCTTGTCTGCTTGCTGTGGCTAAAGCTTCCAAAACTATGTGCATAACAGTGGTGAGAGTGGGCACCCTTGCCTTGTACCTGAACTTAGTGGAAATTATTTCAGTTTTTCACCATTGAGAATGATGTTTGGCTGTGGGTTTGTCATGTATGGCTTTATTATGTTGAGGTTAATTCCCTCTATGCCTACTTTCTGGGGGGGGGTTTATCATAAATTGGTCTTGAATTCTGTCAAAAGTTTTTCTGCATCTATCGAGATGATCATATGGTTTTTCTCCTACAATTTGTTATATGGTTTATCACATTGATTGATTTACATATATTGAAGAATCCTTTGTATTCCTGGGATATATCCCACTTGGTCACAGTGTTTGATCCTTTTAATGTGCTGTTGGATCTTTTTCCTAGTATTTTTTTGAGGACTTTTGCATCTATGTTCACCAGTAATATAGGCCTGTAGTCTTCTTTCTTTGTGACATCTTTGTCTGGTTTTGGTATCAGGGTGATGGTGGCCTTGAAGAATGAGTTTGGGAGTGTTCCTCCCTCTGCTGTATTTTGGAAGAGTTTGAGAAGGATAGATGTTAGCTCTTCTCTAAATGTTTGACAGAATTCACCTGTGAAGCCATCTGGTCGTGGGCTTTTGCTTTTTGGAGGATTTTTATTCACAGTTTCAATTTCAGTGCTTGTGTTTGGTTTGTTTATATTTTCTATTTTTTCCTGGTTCTGTCTCAGAAGGTTGTGCATTTCTAAGATTTCTCCATTTCTTCACAGGTTGTCCATTTTATTGGCATATAGTGGCTTGTAATAATCTCTCAGATCCTTTGTATTTCTGCAGTGTCAGTTGTTCTTCTCTTTTATCATTTCTAATTCTATTGATTTGAGTCTTCTCCCTCTTTTTATTGATGAGTCTGGCTAATGGTTTTATCAATTATGTTTATCTTCTCAAAGAACCAGCTTTTAGTTTTATTGATCTTTGCTATTGTTTCATTCATTTCTATTTCATTTATTTGTGATCTGGTCTTTATGATTTCTTTCCTTCTGCCAGCTTTGGGATTTTGTTCTTCTTTCTCTAATGGCTCTAGGTAGAAGATTAGGTTGTTCATTTAAGATTTTTCTTCTTTCTTGAGGTAGGATTGTATTGCTGTGAACTTTCCTCTTAGAACCGCTTTTCCTGCATCCAATAGATTTTGGGTTACTGTTTTCTCATGGTCTTTTTTTCCCAGGTTTTATTGATTTCCTCTTTGATTTATTCAGTGATCTCTTGGGTATTTAGTAGTTTATTGTTTAGCTTCTGTGTGTTTCTATTTTTACAGATTTTTTTCCTGTAATTGATATCTAATGTCATAGTGTTGTGGTAGGAGAAGACACTTGATATGATTAAAATTTTCTTAAATTTACCAAAGCTTGTTTTGTGACCCAGATATCATCTATTGTGGAGAATATTCCATGAGCACTTGAGAAGAAAGTGTAATCTGCTGTTTTGGATGGAATGTCCTATAAATATCAATTAAGTCCATCTTTAATAAGGTATCATTTAAAGCTTGTGTTTCCTTATCTATTTTCTTTTGGAAGATCTGTCCAATGGTGAAAGTGGGGTGTTAACATCCCCAACTCTGATTGTGTTATTGTCAGTTTTCCCTTTTATAGCTGTTAGCATTGCCTTATGTACTTATGTGCTCCTATGTTGGGTGCATAAATATTTACAGTTGTTACATCTTCCTCTTGGATTCATCCCTTGACCATTTGTAGTGTCCTTCTTTTTCTCTTATAAGAGTCTTTATTTTAAAGTCTATTTTGTCTGATATGAGAATTGCTACTCCAGCTTTCTTTTGATTTCCATTTGCATGGAATATCATTTTTCATCCCCTCACTTTCAGTCTGTATGTGTCATTAGGTCTGAAATGGGTCTCTTGTAGACAGCATATATACAGGTCATGTTTTTTTATCTATTCAGCCAGTGTATGGTTTTTGGTTGGAGCATTTAATCCATTTACATTTAAGATAGTTATTGATATGTATGTTCTTATTACCATTTTCTTAACTGTTTTTGGTTTGTTATTGTAAGTCTCTTCCTTCTCTTGTGTTTCCTGCCTAGAGAAGTTCCTTTAGCATTTGTTGTAAAGCTGGTTTGGTGGTGCTGAATTCTCTTTGCTTTTGCTTATCTGTAAAGGTTCTAGTTTCTCAGTCAAATCTGAATGAGATGCTTGCTGGGTAAAGTACTTTTACTTGTAGTTTTTTCCCTTTCATCACTTTAAATATGTCCTGCCACTACTTTCTGGCTTGCAGATTTTCTGCTGAACGATGGCTTTTAACCTTATGGGGATTTCCTTATATGGTATTTGTTGCTTTTCCCTTGATGCTTTTAATATTTTTTTTCTTTGTATTTAAGTTTTGATAGTTTGATTAATATGAGTCTTGGTGTGTTTCTCCTTGCATGTATTCTGTTTGGGAATCTCTGTGCTTCCTGGATTTGGTTGACTATTTCCTTTCCTATATTAGGGAAGTTTTCAACTATAATCTCTTCAAATATTTTCTCAGTTCCTCTTTTTTTCTCTTCTTCTGTGACCCCTATAATTCGAATGTTGATGCATTTAATGTTGTCCAGAGGTCTCTGAATTGTCCTCATTCTTTTCGTTCTTTTCTTTATCCTCCTCTGCGACATTTATTTCCACTATTTTATCTTCCAGGTCACTTATCTGTTCTTCTGTCTCACTTATTCTGCTATGATTCCTTCTGGAGAATTTTTTTTTTTAACATCTTTATTGGGGTATAATTGCTTTACAATGGTGTGTTAGTTTCTGCTTTACAACAAAATGAATAAGTCATACATACATAAACATATGTTCCCATATGTCTTCCCTCTTGCATCTCCCTCCCTCCCACCCTCTATCCCACCCCTCCAGGCTGTCACAAAGCACCGAGCCGATATCCCTGTGCCATGCGGCTGCTTCCCATAGCTATATACCTTACTACGTTTGTTAGTGTGTATATGCCCATGACTCCTCTCGCGCCTGTCACAGCTCACCCTTCCCCCTCCCCATAACCTCAAGTCCGTTCTCTAGGAGGTCTGCTCTTTATTCCTGCTTTACCCCTAGGTTCTTCATGACATTTTTTTTTCTTAAATTCCATATATATGTGTTAGCATACGGTATTTGTCTTTTTCTCTTTCTGACTTACTTCACTCTGTATGACAGACTCTAGGTCTATCCACCTCATTACAAATAGCTCAGTTTCGTTTCTTTTTATGGCTGAGTAATATTCCATTGTATATATGTGCCACATCTTCTTTATCCATTCATTCGATGTGGGCACTTAGGTTGTTTCATCTCCGGGCTATTGTAAATAGAGCTGCAATGAACATTTTGGTACATGACTCTTTTTGAATTTTGGTTTTCTCAGGGTATATGCCCAGTACTGGGATTGCTGGGTCATATGGTAGTTCTATTTGTAGTTTTTTAAGGAACTTCCATACTGTTCTCCATAGTGGCTGAACCAATTCACATTCCCACCAGCAGTGCAAGAGTGTTCCCTTTTCTCCACACCCTCTCCAGCATTTATTGTTTCTAGATTTTTTGATGATGGCCATTCTGACTGGTGTGAAATGATATCTCATTGTAGTTTTGATTTGCATTTCTCTAATGATTAATGATGTTGAGCATTCTTTCATGTGTTTGTTGGCAGTCTGTATATCTTCTTTGGAGAAATGTCTATTTAGGTCTTCTGTCCATTTTTGGAATGGGTTGTTTGTTTTTTTGTTATTGAGCTGCATGAGCTGCTTGTAAATTTTGGAGATTAATCCTTTGTCAGTTGCTTCATTTGCAAATATTTTCTCCATTCTGAGGGTTGCCTTTTGGTCTTGTTTATGGTTTCCTTTGCTGGGCAAAAGCGCTGAAGTTTCATTAGGTCCCATTTGTTTATTTTGTTTTTATTTCCATTACTCTAGGAGGTGGGTCAGAAAGGATCTTGCTGTGATTTATGTCATAGAGTGTTCTGCCTATGTTTTCCTCTAAGATTTTGATAGTTTCTGACCTTACATTTAGGTCTTTAACCATTTAAGCTTACTTTTGTGTATGGTGTTAGGGAGTGATCTAATCTCATACTTTTACATGTACCTGTCCAGTTTTCCCAGCACCACTTATTGAAGAGGCTATCCTTTCTCCACTGTATATTACTGCCACCTTTATCAAAGATAACGTGTCCATATGTGCATGGGTTTATCTCTGGGCTTTCTATCCTGTTCCATTGATCTATCTTTCTGTTTTTGTGCCAGTACCATACCGTCTTGATAACTGTAGCTTTGTAGTATAGTCTGAAGTCAGGGAGCCTGATTCCTCCAGGTCCTTTCTTTCGTTCTCAAGATTGCTTTGGCTATTCGGGGTCTTTTGTGTTTCCATACAAATTGGCAAATTTTTTGTTCTAGTTCTGTGAAAAATGCCAGTGGTAGTTTGATAGGGATTGCATTGAATCTGTAGATTGCTTTGGGTAGTAGAGTCATTTTCACAATGTTCATTCTCCAATCCAAGAACATGGTATATCTCTCCATCTATTTGTATCATCTTTAATTTCTTTCATCATGTCTTATAATTTCTACACACAGGTCTTTTGTCTCCTTAGGTAGGTTTATTCCTAGATATTTTATTCCTTTTGTTGCAATGGTAAATGGGAGTGTTTTCTTGATTTCACTTTCAGATTTTTTCATCATTAGTATATAGGAATGCCAGAGATTTCTGTGCATTAATTTTGTATCCTGCCACTTTACCAAGTTCATTGATTAGCTCTAGTATTTTCTGGTAGCATCTTGAGGGTTCTCTATGTATAGGATCATGTCATCTGCAAACAGTGACAGCTTTACTTCTTCTTTTCCAATTTGGATTCCTTTTATTTCCTTTTCTTCTCTGATTGCTGTGGCTAAACTTCCAAAACTATGTTAATAAGAGTGGTGAGAGTGGGCAACCTTGTCTTGTTCCTGATCTTAGTGGAAATGCTTTCAGTTTTTCACCATTGAGGATGATGTTTGCTGTGGGTTGTCATATATGGCCTTTATTATGTTGAGGAAAGTTCCCTCTATGCGTACTTTCTGCAGGGTTTTTACCATAAATGGGTGTTGAATTTTGTCAAAAGCTTTCTCTGCATCTATTGAGATGATCATATGGTTTTTTCTCCTTCAATTTGTTAATATGGTTATCACATTGATAGATTTGCGTATATTGAAGAATCCTTGCATTCCTGGAATAAATCCCACTTGATCATGGTGTATGATCCGTTTTAATGTGCTGTTGGATTCTGTTTGCTAGTATTTTGTTGAGGATTTTTGCATCTATGTTCATCAGTGATATTGGCTTATAGTTTTTTCTTTCTTTGTGACATCCTTGTCTGGTTTTGGTATCAAGGTGATGGTGGCCTCGTAGAAGGAGTTTGGGAGTGTTCCTCCCTCTGCTATATTTTGGAAGAGTTTGAGAAGGATAGGTGTTAGCTCTTCTCTAAATGTTTGATAGAATTCGCCTGTGAAGCCATCTGGTCCTGGGTTTTCTTTGTTGGAAGATTTTTAATCACAGTTTCAATTTCAGTGCTTGTGATTGGTCTGTTCATATTTTCTATTTCTTCCTGATTCAGCCTTGGCAGGTTGTGCATTTCTAAGAATTTGTCCTTTTCTTCCAGATTGTCCATTTTATTGGCATAGAGTTGCTTGTAGTAATCTCTCATGATCTCTTTGTATCTCTGCAGTGTCAGTTGTTACCTCTCCTTTTTCTTTCTAATTTTATTGATTTGAGTCTTCTCTCCTTTTTTTCTTGATGAGTCTGGCTAGTGGTTTATCTATTTTGTTTATCTTCTCAAAGAACCAGCTTTTAGTTTTATTGATCTTTGCTATTGTTTCCTTCATTTCTTTTTCATTTATTTCTGATCTGATTTTTATGATTTCTTTCCTTCTGCTAGCTTTGGGGTTTTTTTTGTTCTTCTTTCTCTAATTGCTTGGTGTGCAAGGTTAGTTGTTTATTCGAGATGTTTCCTGCTTCTTAAGGTGGCCTTGTATTGCTATAAACTTCCCCTTAGAACTGCTTTTGCTGCATCCCACAGGTTTTGGGTCGTTGTGTCTCCTTCCATTGTCATTTGTTTCTAGGTATTTTTTGATTTCCTCTTTGATTTCTTCAGTGATCACTTTATTATTAAGTAGTGTATTGTTTAGCCTCCATGTGTTTGTATTTTTTACAGATCTTTTCCTGTAATTGATATCTAGTCTCATGGCGTTGTGGTCAGAAAAGATACTTGATACAATTTCAATTTTCTTAAATTTACCAGGCTTGATTTGTGACCTAAGATATGATCTATCCTGGAGGATGTTCCATGAGCACTTGAGAAAAATGTGTATTCTGTTGTTTTTGGATGGAGTGTCCTATAAATATCAATTAAGTCCATCTTGTTTAATGTATCATTTAAAGCTTGTGTTTCCTTATTTATTTTCATTTTGGATGATCTGTCCATGGGTGAAAGTGGGGAGTTTAAGTCCCCTACTATGAATGTGTTACTGTCGATTTCCCTTTTATGGCTGTTAGTATTTGCCTTATGTATTGAGGTGCTCCTATGTTGGGTGCATAAATATTTACAATTGTTATATCTTCTTCTTGGATCGATCCCTTGATCATTATGTCCTTCTTTGTCTCTTTTAATAGTCCTTATTTTAAAGTCTATTTTGTTGATATGAGAATTGCTACTCCAGCTTTCTTTTGGTTTCCATTTGCATGGAATATCTTTTTCCATCCCCTTACTTTCAGTCTGTATGTGTCTCTAGGTCTGAAGTGGGTCTCTTGTAGACAGCAATATAAGGGTCTTGTTTTTGTATCCATTCAGCTAATCTGTGTCTTTTGGTGGGAGCATTTAGTCCATTTACATTTAAGGTAATTATCGATATGTATGTTCCTATTCCCATTTTCTAAATTGTTTTGGGTTCGTTATTATAGGTCTTTTCCTTCTCTTGTGTTTCTTGCCTAGAGAAGATCCTTTAGCATTTGTTGTAAAGCTGGTTTGGTGGTGCTGAACTCTCTCAGCTTTTGTTTGTCTGTAAAGTTTTTAATTTCTCCATCAAATCTGAATGAGATCCTTGCTGGGTAAGTAGTCTTGGCTGCAGGGTTTTCTCCTTCATCACTTTCAGTATGTCCTGCCACTCCCGTCTGGCTTGTAGGGTTTCTGCTGAGAGATCAGCTGTGAACCTTATGGGGATTCCCTTATGTGTTATTTGTTGTTTTTCCCTTGCTGCTTTTAATATGCTTTCTTTGTATTTAATTTTGACAGTTTGATTAATATGTGTCTTGGCATATTTCTCCTTGTATTTATCCTGTATAGGACTCTCTGTGCTTCCTGGACTTGATTAACTATTTCCTTTCCCATATTAGGGAGGTTTTCAACTATAATCTTCAAATATTTTCTCAGTCCCTTTCTGTTTCTCTTCTTCTTCTGGAACCCCTATAATTCAAATGTTGTGTGTTTAATGTTGTCCCAGAGGTCTCTGAGACTGTCCTCAGTTCTTTTCATTCTTTTTTCTTTATTCTGCTCTGCAGTAGTTATTTCCACTATTTTATCTTCCAGGTCACTTATCCGTTCTTCTGCTTCAGTTATTCTGATTCTGCTATTGATCCCATCTAGAGTACTTTTAATTTCATTTATTGTGTGTTGTTCATCGTTGCTTGTTTCATCTTTAGTTCTTCTAGGTCCTTGTTAACTGATTCTTGCATTTTGTCCATTCTATTGTCCATTCTATCTCCAAGATTTCAGATCAATCTTACTATCATTATTCTAAATTCTTTTTCAGGTAGACTGCCTATTTCCTCTTCATTGTTAGGTCTGGTGCATTTTTATCTTGCTCCTTTATCTGCTGTGTGTTTTTCTGTCTTCTCATTTTGCTTATCCTACTGTGTTTGGGGTCTCCATTTTGCACGCTGCAGGTTCGTAGTTCCTGCTTGTTTTTGATGTCTGTCTCCAGTGGCTAAGGTTGGTTCAGTGATTGTGTAGGCTTCCTGGGGATGGACTAGTGCCTGTGTTGTGGTGGATGAGGCTGGATCTTGTCTCTCTAGTGGGCAGGTCCGTCTGGTGGTGTGTTTTGGGGTGTCTGTTGGCCTTATTATGATTTTAGGCAGCCTCTCTGCTAATGGGTGGGGTTGTGGTTCCTGTTTTTGCTAGTTGTTTTTGGCATAGTTG